>NW_026893754.1:0-300000 GCF_032452875.1 Bos javanicus | reverse complement strand
ACTGATCACGTAGCTACCATGCACTGATCACGTGACTGATCATGCACTGATCACGTAATTGATCATGCACTGATCACGTGGCTGATCATGCACTGATCACGTGGCTGATCATGCACTGATCACGTAACTGATCATGCACTGATCACGTGACTGATCATGCACTGATCACGTGGCTATCATGCACTGATCACGTGGCTGATCATGCACTGATCACGTGACTGATCATGCACTGATCACGTGGCTATCATGCACTGATCACGTGGCTGATCATGCACTGATCACGTGGCTATCATGCACTGATCACGTGACTGATCATGCACTGATCACGTAATTGATCATGCACTGATCACGTGGCTGATCATGCACTGATCACGTGGCTGATCATGCACTGATCACGTAACTGATCATGCACTGATCACGTGACTGATCATGCACTGATCACGTGGCTATCATGCACTGATCACGTGGCTGATCATACACTGATCACGTGCCTGATCATGCACTGATCACGTGGCTGATCATGCACTGATCACGTGACTGATCATGCACTGATCACGTGTCTGATCATGCACTGATCACGTGGCTATCATGCACTGCTCACGTGGCTGATCATGCCATGATCACGCAGCTACCATGTACTGGTCACATGACTGATCATGCACTGATCACGTGACTGATCATGCAGTGATCACGTGGCTATCATGCACTACTCACGTGGCTGATCATGCAATGATCATGTAGCTACCATGTACAGGTCACGTGAATGATCATACACCCATCAGGTGACTGATCATGCACTGATCACGTGGCTATCATGCACTGATCACGAGACTGATCATGCACTGATCACGTCTATATCATGCACTGATCACATGACTGCCCATGCACTGATCACGTGGATGATCATACACTAATCTTGTGACAGATCATTCACTGATCACGTGGCTGATCATGCACTGATACCGTGACTGAGCATGGACTGATCACATGACTATCATGTAGTGATCACGTGACTTAATGGCGCTGATCATGTGACTGATCATGCGCTGATCATGTTTGCTATCATACACTGATCATGTGCCTCTGGAGGCAATAAACAAAGAGCTGAGTAGGCACGAATCAAACAGTCAGCAGGCAATAATCATGGAACTCAGGTGTGAGGAATCATGCTGCTCAGCTGGCAATAATCAAGCAGCTGAGCAGGCAGGAATTACGCAGCACAGCTGGCAATTGTCAAGCAGATGACAGGCAGGAATCGTGCAGCTCAGCTGGCAATTGTCAAGCAGATGAGCAGACAGTAATCACGCAGCTCAGCAGGCCCAGATCACGTGACTGAGCATGCACTGTTCACGTGGCTGATCATACACTGATCACGTGATGATCATGCACTGATCACTTGGATATCATGCACTGATCACGTGGCTGATCATACACTGTTCACGTGTCTGACCATGCACTGATCACGTGGCTGATCATACACTGCTCACGTAACTGATCATGCACTGATCACGTGGCTATCATGCACTGATCACGTGGCTGAACATGCACTGTTCACGTGGCTGATCACACACCTGTCACGTGACATATCATGCACTGATCACGTGGCACTCATGCACTGATCACGTGGCTGATCATACTCTGCTCACGTAACTCATGCACACATCACGTGGCTATCATGCACTGCTCACGTGGCTCGTCATGGAATGATCACGTAGCAACCATATACTGGTCACGTGACTGATCATGCAAAGATCACGTAAATGATCATGCACTGTTCACGTGACTGATCATGTACTGATCACGTGACTGATCATGCACTGATCACGTGGCTATCATGCTCTGCTCACGTGGCTGATCATGCAACGATCACGTAGCAACCATGTACTGGTCACGTGACTGATCATGCACTGATCACGTAATTGATCCTGCACTGATCACGTGGCTCATCATGCACTGATCACGTGGCTGATCACACATGTATCACGTGACTGATCATGCACTGATCCCGTGGCTCTCATGCACTGATCACGTGGCTGTCATGCACTGATCACGTGGATATCATGCACTGATCACGTGGCTGATCACACACGTATCACATGACTGATCATGCACTGATCACGTGGCTATCATGCACTGATCACGTGGCTATCATGCACTGATCACGTGGCTGATCATGCAATGATCACGTAGCTACCATGTACTGGTCACGTGACTGATCATGCACTGATCACGTAATTGATCATGCACTGATCATGTGGCTGATCATGCACTGATCACGTGGCTGATCATACACTGATCACATAACTGATCATGCACTGATCACGTGACTGATCATGCACTGATCACGTGGCTATCATGCACTGATCACTTGGCTGACATACACTGATCACGTGCCTGGTCATGCACTGATCACGTGGCTGATCATGCACTGATCACGTGACTGATCATGCACTGATCACGTGTCTGATCATGCACTGATCACGTGGCTATCATGCACTGATCACGTGGCTGATCATGCCATGATCACGCAGCTACCATGTACTGATCACATGACTGATCATGCACTGATCACGTGGCTATCATGCACTACTCACGTGGCTGATCATGCAATGATCATGTAGCTACCATGTACAGGTCACGTGAATGATCATACACCCATCAGGTGACTGATCATGCACTGATCACGTGGCTATCATGCACTGATCACGAGACTGATCATGCACTGATCACGTCTATATCATGCACTGATCACATGACTGCCCATGCACTGATCACGTGGATGATCATACACTAATCTTGTGACAGATCATGCACTGATCACGTGGCTGATCATGCACTGATACCGTGACTGAGCATGGACTGATCACATGACTATCATGTAGTGATCACGTGACTTAATGGCGCTGATCATGTGACTGATCATGCGCTGATCATGTTTGCTATCATACACTGATCATGTGCCTCTGGAGGCAATAAACAAAGAGCTGAGTAGGCACGAATCAAACAGTCAGCAGGCAATAATCATGGAACTCAGGTGTGAGGAATCATGCTGCTCAGCTGGCAATAATCAAGCAGCTGAGCAGGCAGGAATTACGCAGCACAGCTGGCAATTGTCAAGCAGTTGACAGGCAGGAATCGTGCAGCTCAGCTGGCAATTGTCAAGCAGATGAGCAGACAGTAATCACGCAGCTCAGCAGGCCCAGATCACGTGACTGAGCATGCACTGTTCACGTGGCTGATCATATACTGATCACGTGATGATCATGCACTGATCACGTGGCATCATGCACTGATCACGTGGCTGATCATACACTGATCACGTGACTCATGCACTGATCACGTGGCTGATCATGCACTGATCACGTGGCTGATCATGCACTGATCACGTGGCTATCATGCACTGGTCACGTGACTGATCATGCACTGATCACGTGGCTGATCATGCACTGATCACGTGACTGATCATGCACTGATCACGTGACTGATCATGCACTGATCACGTGGCTATCATGCACTGCTCACGTGGCTGATCATGCAACGATCACGTAGCTACCATGTACTGGTCACGTGACTGATCATGCACTGATCACGTAACTGATCATGCACTGATCACGTGGCTGATCATGCACTGATCACGTGGCTGATCACACATGATCACGTGACTGATCATGCACTGATCACGTGGCTATCATGCACTGATCACGTGGCTGTCATGCACTGATCACGTGGATATCATGCACTGATCACGTGGCTGATTACACACGTATCACATGACTGATCATGCACTGATCACGTGGCTATCATGCACTGATCACGTGGCTATCATGCACTGATCACGTGGCTGATCATGCACTGATCACGTAGCTACCATGTACTGGTCACGTGACTGATCATGCACTGATCACGTAATTGATCATGCACTGATCACGTGGCTGATCATGCACTGATCACGTGGCTGATCATGCACTGATCACATGACTGATCATGCACTGATCACGTGACTGATCATGCACTGATCACGTGGCTATCATGCACTGATCACGTGGCTGATCATACACTGATCACGTGCCTGGTCATGCACTGATCACGTGGCTGATCATGCACTGATCACGTGACTGATCATGCACTGATCACGTGTCTGATCATGCACTGATCACGTGGCTATCATGCACTGCTCACGTGGCTGATCATGCATGATCACGCAGCTACCATGTACTGGTCACATGACTGATCATGCACTGATCACGTGACTGATCATGCACTGATCACGTGGCTATCATGCACTGATCACGTGGCTGATCATGCACTGATCATGTGGCTATCATGCACTGATCACGTGGCTGATCATACACTGATCACGTGTCTGATCATGCACTGATCACGTGGCTGATCATGCACTGATCACGTAACTGATCATGCACTGATCACGTGGCTATCATGCACTGATCACGTGGCTGATCATGCACTGATCACGTGGCTGATCACACACTGTCACGTGACATATCATGCACTGATCACGTGGCACTCATGCACTGATCACGTGGCTGATCATGCACTGATCACGTAACTCATGCACACATCACGTGGCTATCATGCACTGATCACTGATCATGCAATGATCACGTGGCTATCATGCACTGGTCACGTGACTGATCATGCACTGATCACGTAAATGATCATGCACTGATCACGTGACTGATCATGCACTGATCACGTGACTGATCATGCACTGATCACGTGGCTATCATGCACTGATCACGTGGCTGATCATGCACGATCACGTAGCAACCATGTACTGGTCACGTGACTGATCATGCACTGATCACGTAACTGATCATGCACTGATCACGTGGCTGATCATGCACTGATCACGTGGCTGATCATGCACTGATCACGTGACTGATCATGCACTGATCACGTGGCTATCATGCACTGATCACGTGACTGATCATGCACTGATCACGTCTGATCATGCACTGATCACGTGACTGATCATGCACTGATCACGTGGCTGATCATGCACTGATCACGTGACTGATCATGCACTGATCACGTGACTGATCATGCACTGATCACGTGACTGATCATGCAGTGATCACGTGGCTATCATGCACTACTCACGTGGCTGATCATGCAATGATCATGTAGCTACCATGTACAGGTCACGTGAATGATCATACACCCATCAGGTGACTGATCATGCACTGATCACGTGGCTATCATGCACTGATCACGAGACTGATCATGCACTGATCACGTCTATATCATGCACTGATCACATGACTGCCCATGCACTGATCACGTGGATGATCATACACTAATCTTGTGACAGATCATTCACTGATCACGTGGCTGATCATGCACTGATACCGTGACTGAGCATGGACTGATCACATGACTATCATGTAGTGATCACGTGACTTAATGGCGCTGATCATGTGACTGATCATGCGCTGATCATGTTTGCTATCATACACTGATCATGTGCCTCTGGAGGCAATAAACAAAGAGCTGAGTAGGCACGAATCAAACAGTCAGCAGGCAATAATCATGGAACTCAGGTGTGAGGAATCATGCTGCTCAGCTGGCAATAATCAAGCAGCTGAGCAGGCAGGAATTACGCAGCACAGCTGGCAATTGTCAAGCAGATGACAGGCAGGAATCGTGCAGCTCAGCTGGCAATTGTCAAGCAGATGAGCAGACAGTAATCACGCAGCTCAGCAGGCCCAGATCACGTGACTGAGCATGCACTGTTCACGTGGCTGATCATACACTGATCACGTGATGATCATGCACTGATCACTTGGATATCATGCACTGATCACGTGGCTGATCATACACTGATCACGTGGCTGATCATGCACTGATCACGTGGCT
Source organism: Bos javanicus (assembly GCF_032452875.1). Taxonomy (NCBI): domain Eukaryota; kingdom Metazoa; phylum Chordata; class Mammalia; order Artiodactyla; family Bovidae; genus Bos; species Bos javanicus. The sequence goes on along the minus strand of NW_026893754.1, from coordinate 294,123 downwards.
GATCATGCACTGATCACGTGGCTGATCATGCACTGATCACGTGACTGATCATGCACTGATCACGTGGCTGATCATGCACTGATCACGTGTCTGATCATGCACTGATCACGTGGCTGATCATACACTGCTCACGTAACTGATCATGCACTGATCACGTGGCTATCATGCACTGATCACGTGGCTGAACATGCACTGATCACGTGGCTGATCACACACTGTCACGTGACATATCATGCACTGATCACGTGGCACTCATGCACTGATCACGTGGCTGATCATACTCTGCTCACGTAACTCATGCACACATCACGTGGCTATCATGCACTGCTCACGTGGCTCGTCATGGAATGATCACGTAGCAACCATATACTGGTCACGTGACTGATCATGCACTGATCACGTAAATGATCATGCACTGTTCACGTGACTGATCATGTACTGATCACGTGACTGATCATGCACTGATCACGTGGCTATCATGCACTGCTCACGTGGCTGATCATGCAACGATCACGTAGCAACCATGTACTGGTCACGTGACTGATCATGCACTGATCACGTAATTGATCATGCACTGATCACGTGGCTCATCATGCACTGATCACGTGGCTGATCACACATGTATCACGTGACTGATCATGCACTGATCACGTGGCTCTCATGCACTGATCACGTGGCTGTCATGCACTGATCACGTGGATATCATGCACTGATCACGTGGCTGATCACACACGTATCACATGACTGATCATGCACTGATCACGTGGCTATCATGCACTGATCACGTGGCTATCATGCACTGATCACGTGGCTGATCATGCAATGATCACGTAGCTACCATGTACTGGTCACGTGACTGATCATGCACTGATCACGTAATTGATCATGCACTGATCATGTGGCTGATCATGCACTGATCACGTGGCTGATCATGCACTGATCACATAACTGATCATGCACTGATCACGTGACTGATCATGCACTGATCACGTGGCTATCATGCACTGATCACTTGGCTGACATACACTGATCACGTGCCTGGTCATGCACTGATCACGTGGCTGATCATGCACTGATCACGTGACTGATCATGCACTGATCACGTGTCTGATCATGCACTGATCACGTGGCTATCATGCACTGATCACGTGGCTGATCATGCCATGATCACGCAGCTACCATGTACTGATCACATGACTGATCATGCACTGATCACGTGGCTATCATGCACTACTCACGTGGCTGATCATGCAATGATCATGTAGCTACCATGTACAGGTCACGTGAATGATCATACACCCATCAGGTGACTGATCATGCACTGATCACGTGGCTATCATGCACTGATCACGAGACTGATCATGCACTGTTCACGTCTATATCATGCACTGATCACATGACTGCCCATGCACTGATCACGTGGATGATCATACACTAATCTTGTGACAGATCATGCACTGATCACGTGGCTGATCATGCACTGATACCGTGACTGAGCATGGACTGATCACATGACTATCATGTAGTGATCACGTGACTTAATGGCGCTGATCATGTGACTGATCATGCGCTGATCATGTTTGCTATCATACACTGATCATGTGCCTCTGGAGGCAATAAACAAAGAGCTGAGTAGGCACGAATCAAACAGTCAGCAGGCAATAATCATGGAACTCAGGTGTGAGGAATCATGCTGCTCAGCTGGCAATAATCAAGCAGCTGAGCAGGCAGGAATTACGCAGCACAGCTGGCAATTGTCAAGCAGATGACAGGCAGGAATCGTGCAGCTCAGCTGGAAATTGTCAAGCAGATGAGCAGACAGTAATCACGCAGCTCAGCAGGCCCAGATCACGTTACTGAGCATGCACTGTTCACGTGGCTGATCATACACTGATCACGTGATGATCATGCACTGATCACTTGGATATCATGCACTGATCACGAGGCTGATCATACACTGTTCACGTGTCTGACCATGCACTGATCACGTGGCTGATCATACACTGATCACGTAACTGATCATGCACTGATCACGTGGCTGATCATGCACTGATCACGTGACTGATCATGCACTGATCACGTGGCTGATCATGCACTGATCACGTGGCTGAACATGCACTGATCACGTGGCTGATCACACACTGTCACGTGACATATCATGCACTGATCACGTGGCACTCATGCACTGATCACGTGGCTGATCATACTCTGCTCACGTAACTCATGCACACATCACGTGGCTATCATGCACTGCTCACGTGGCTCGTCATGGAATGATCACGTAGCAACCATATACTGGTCACGTGACTGATCATGCACTGATCACGTAAATGATCATGCACTGTTCACGTGACTGATCATGCACTGATCACGTGACTGATCATGCACTGATCACGTGGCTATCATGCACTGCTCACGTGGCTGATCATGCAACGATCACGTAGCAACCATGTACTGGTCACGTGACTGATCATGCACTGATCACGTAATTGATCATGCACTGATCACGTGGCTCATCATGCACTGATCACGTGGCTGATCACACATGTATCACGTGACTGATCATGCACTGATCACGTGGCTATCATGCACTGATCACGTGGCTATCATGCACTGATCACGTGGCTGATCATGCACTGATCACGTGGCTACCATGCACTGATCACGTGACTGATCATGCACTGATCACGTAACTGATCATGCACTGATCACGTGGCTGATCATGCACTGATCACGTGGCTGATCATGCACTGATCACGTGACTGATCATGCACTGATCACGTGGCTATCATGCACTGATCACGTGGCTGATCACACACGATCACATGACTGATCATGCACTGATCACGTGGCTATCATGCACTGATCACGTGGCTATCATGCACTGATCACGTGGCTGATCATGCACTGATCACGTAGCTACCATGCACTGATCACGTGACTGATCATGCACTGATCACGTAATTGATCATGCACTGATCACGTGGCTGATCATGCACTGATCACGTGGCTGATCATGCACTGATCACGTGACTGATCATGCACTGATCACGTACTGATCATGCACTGATCACGTGGCTATCATGCACTGATCACGTGGCTGATCATGCACTGATCACGTGGCTGATCATGCACTGATCACGTGGCTGATCATGCACTGATCACGTGACTGATCATGCACTGATCACGTGGCTATCATGCACTGCTCACGTGGCTGATCATGCCATGATCACGCAGCTACCATGTACTGGTCACATGACTGATCATGCACTGATCACGTGACTGATCATGCAGTGATCACGTGGCTATCATGCACTACTCACGTGGCTGATCATGCAATGATCATGTAGCTACCATGTACAGGTCACGTGAATGATCATACACCCATCAGGTGACTGATCATGCACTGATCACGTGGCTATCATGCACTGATCACGAGACTGATCATGCACTGATCACGTCTATATCATGCACTGATCACATGACTGCCCATGCACTGATCACGTGGATGATCATACACTAATCTTGTGACAGATCATGCACTGATCACGTGGCTGATCATGCACTGATACCGTGACTGAGCATGGACTGATCACATGACTATCATGTAGTGATCACGTGACTTAATGGCGCTGATCATGTGACTGATCATGCGCTGATCATGTTTGCTATCATACACTGATCATGTGCCTCTGGAGGCAATAAACAAAGAGCTGAGTAGGCACGAATCAAACAGTCAGCAGGCAATAATCATGGAACTCAGGTGTGAGGAATCATGCTGCTCAGCTGGCAATAATCAAGCAGCTGAGCAGGCAGGAATTACGCAGCACAGCTGGCAATTGTCAAGCAGATGACAGGCAGGAATCGTGCAGCTCAGCTGGCAATTGTCAAGCAGATGAGCAGACAGTAATCACGCAGCTCAGCAGGCCCAGATCACGTGACTGAGCATGCACTGTTCACGTGGCTGATCATACACTGATCACGTGATGATCATGCACTGATCACTTGGATATCATGCACTGATCACGTGGCTGATCATACACTGTTCACGTGTCTGACCATGCACTGATCACGTGGCTGATCATACACTGCTCACGTAACTGATCATGCACTGATCACGTGGCTATCATGCACTGATCACGTGGCTGAACATGCACTGTTCACGTGGCTGATCACACACCTGTCACGTGACATATCATGCACTGATCACGTGGCACTCATGCACTGATCACGTGGCTGATCATACTCTGCTCACGTAACTCATGCACACATCACGTGGCTATCATGCACTGCTCACGTGGCTCGTCATGGAATGATCACGTAGCAACCATATACTGGTCACGTGACTGATCATGCAAAGATCACGTAAATGATCATGCACTGTTCACGTGACTGATCATGTACTGATCACGTGACTGATCATGCACTGATCACGTGGCTATCATGCTCTGCTCACGTGGCTGATCATGCAACGATCACGTAGCAACCATGTACTGGTCACGTGACTGATCATGCACTGATCACGTAATTGATCCTGCACTGATCACGTGGCTCATCATGCACTGATCACGTGGCTGATCACACATGTATCACGTGACTGATCATGCACTGATCACGTGGCTCTCATGCACTGATCACGTGGCTGTCATGCACTGATCACGTGGATATCATGCACTGATCACGTGGCTGATCACACACGTATCACATGACTGATCATGCACTGATCACGTGGCTATCATGCACTGATCACGTGGCTATCATGCACTGATCACGTGGCTGATCAGGCAATGATCACGTAGCTACCATGTACTGGTCACGTGACTGATCATGCACTGATCACGTAATTGATCATGCACTGATCATGTGGCTGATCATGCACTGATCACGTGGCTGATCATACACTGATCACATAACTGATCATGCACTGATCACGTGACTGATCATGCACTGATCACGTGGCTATCATGCACTGATCACTTGGCTGACATACACTGATCACGTGCCTGGTCATGCACTGATCACGTGGCTGATCATGCACTGATCACGTGACTGATCATGCACTGATCACGTGGCTGATCATGCACTGATCACGTGACTGATCATGCACTGATCTCGTGTCTGATCATGCACTGATCACGTGGCTATCATGCACTGCTCACGTGGCTGATCATGCCATGATCACGCAGCTACCATGTACTGGTCACATGACTGATCATGCACTGATCACGTGACTGATCATGCAGTGATCACGTGGCTATCATGCACTACTCACGTGGCTGATCATGCAATGATCATGTAGCTACCATGTACAGGTCACGTGAATGATCATACACCCATCAGGTGACTGATCATGCACTGATCACGTGGCTATCATGCACTGATCACGAGACTGATCATGCACTGTTCACGTCTATATCATGCACTGATCACATGACTGCCCGTGCACTGATCACGTGGATGATCATACACTAATCTTGTGACAGATCATGCACTGATCACGTGGCTGATCATGCACTGATACCGTGACTGAGCATGGACTGATCACATGACTATCATGTAGTGATCACGTGACTTAATGGCGCTGATCATGTGACTGATCATGCGCTGATCATGTTTGCTATCATACACTGATCATGTGCCTCTGGAGGCAATAAACAAAGAGCTGAGTAGGCACGAATCAAACAGTCAGCAGGCAATAATCATGGAACTCAGGTGTGAGGAATCATGCTGCTCAGCTGGCAATAATCAAGCAGCTGAGCAGGCAGGAATTACGCAGCACAGCTGGCAATTGTCAAGCAGATGACAGGCAGGAATCGTGCAGCTCAGCTGGCAATTGTCAAGCAGATGAGCAGACAGTAATCACGCAGCTCAGCAGGCCCAGATCACGTGACTGAGCATGCACTGTTCACGTGGCTGATCATACACTGATCACGTGATGATCATGCACTGATCACTTGGATATCATGCACTGATCACGTGGCTGATCATACACTGTTCACGTGTCTGACCATGCACTGATCACGTGGCTGATCATACACTGCTCACGTAACTGATCATGCACTGATCACGTGGCTATCATGCACTGATCACGTGGCTGAACATGCACTGATCACGTGGCTGATCACACACTGATCACGTGATCTGACTCATGCACTGATCACGTGGCTGATCATACTCTGCTCACGTAACTCATGCACACATCACGTGGCTATCATGCACTGCTCACGTGGCTCGTCATGGAATGATCACGTAGCAACCATATACTGGTCACGTGACTGATCATGCAAAGATCACGTAAATGATCATGCACTGTTCACGTGACTGATCATGTACTGATCACGTGACTGATCATGCACTGATCACGTGGCTATCATGCTCTGCTCACGTGGCTGATCATGCAACGATCACGTAGCAACCATGTACTGGTCACGTGACTGATCATGCACTGATCACGTAATTGATCCTGCACTGATCACGTGGCTCATCATGCACTGATCACGTGGCTGATCACACATGTATCACGTGACTGATCATGCACTGATCCCGTGGCTCTCATGCACTGATCACGTGGCTGTCATGCACTGATCACGTGGATATCATGCACTGATCACGTGGCTGATCACACACGTATCACATGACTGATCATGCACTGATCACGTATCATGCACTGATCACGTGGCTATCATGCACTGATCACGTGGCTATCATGCACTGATCACGTGGCTGATCATGCAATGATCACGTAGCTACCATGTACTGGTCACGTGACTGATCATGCACTGATCACGTAATTGATCATGCACTGATCATGTGGCTGATCATGCACTGATCACGTGGCTGATCATACACTGATCACATAACTGATCATGCACTGATCACGTGACTGATCATGCACTGATCACGTGGCTATCATGCACTGATCACGTGGCTGACATACACTGATCACGTGCCTGATCATGCACTGATCACGTGGCTGATCATGCACTGATCACGTGACTGATCATGCACTGATCACGTGTCTGATCATGCACTGATCACGTGGCTATCATGCACTGCTCACGTGGCTGATCATGCCATGATCACGCAGCTACCATGTACTGGTCACATGACTGATCATGCACTGATCACGTGACTGATCATGCAGTGATCACGTGGCTATCATGCACTACTCACGTGGCTGATCATGCAATGATCATGTAGCTACCATGTACAGGTCACGTGAATGATCATACACCCATCAGGTGACTGATCATGCACTGATCACGTGGCTATCATGCACTGATCACGAGACTGATCATGCACTGATCACGTCTATATCATGCACTGATCACATGACTGCCCATGCACTGATCACGTGGATGATCATACACTAATCTTGTGACAGATCATGCACTGATCACGTGGCTGATCATGCACTGATACCGTGACTGAGCATGGACTGATCACATGACTATCATGTAGTGATCACGTGACTTAATGGCGCTGATCATGTGACTGATCATGCGCTGATCATGTTTGCTATCATACACTGATCATGTGCCTCTGGAGGCAATAAACAAAGAGCTGAGTAGGCACGAATCAAACAGTCAGCAGGCAATAATCATGGAACTCAGGTGTGAGGAATCATGCTGCTCAGCTGGCAATAATCAAGCAGCTGAGCAGGCAGGAATTACGCAGCACAGCTGGCAATTGTCAAGCAGATGACAGGCAGGAATCGTGCAGCTCAGCTGGCAATTGTCAAGCAGATGAGCAGACAGTAATCACGCAGCTCAGCAGGCCCAGATCACGTGACTGAGCATGCACTGTTCACGTGGCTGATCATACACTGATCACGTGATGATCATGCACTGATCACGTGGCTGATCATACACTGTTCACGTGTCTGACCATGCACTGATCACGTGGCTGATCATACACTGCTCACGTAACTGATCATGCACTGATCACGTGGCTATCATGCACTGATCACGTGGCTGAACATGCACTGTTCACGTGGCTGATCACACACCTGTCACGTGACATATCATGCACTGATCACGTGGCACTCATGCACTGATCACGTGGCTGATCATACTCTGCTCACGTAACTCATGCACACATCACGTGGCTATCATGCACTGCTCACGTGGCTCGTCATGGAATGATCACGTAGCAACCATATACTGGTCACGTGACTGATCATGCAAAGATCACGTAAATGATCATGCACTGTTCACGTGACTGATCATGTACTGATCACGTGACTGATCATGCACTGATCACGTGGCTATCATGCTCTGCTCACGTGGCTGATCATGCAACGATCACGTAGCAACCATGTACTGGTCACGTGACTGATCATGCACTGATCACGTAATTGATCATGCACTGATCACGTGGCTCATCATGCACTGATCACGTGGCTGATCACACATGTATCACGTGACTGATCATGCACTGATCACGTGGCTATCATGCACTGATCACGTGGCTATCATGCACTGATCACGTGGCTGATCATGCACTGATCACGTGGCTATCATGCACTGATCACGTGACTGATCATGCACTGATCACGTGACTGATCATGCACTGATCACGTGGCTGATCATGCACTGATCACGTGGCTGATCATGCACTGATCACGTGACTGATCATGCACTGATCACGTGGCTATCATGCACTGATCACGTGGCTGATCACACACGATCACATGACTGATCATGCACTGATCACGTGGCTATCATGCACTGATCACGTGGCTATCATGCACTGATCACGTGGCTGATCATGCAATGATCACGTAGCTACCATGCACTGATCACGTGACTGATCATGCACTGATCACGTAATTGATCATGCACTGATCACGTGGCTGATCATGCACTGATCACGTGGCTGATCATGCACTGATCACGTGACTGATCATGCACTGATCACGTGACTGATCATGCACTGATCACGTGGCTATCATGCACTGATCACGTGGCTGATCATGCACTGATCACGTGGCTGATCATGCACTGATCACGTGGCTGATCATGCACTGATCACGTGACTGATCATGCACTGATCACGTGGCTATCATGCACTGCTCACGTGGCTGATCATGCCATGATCACGCAGCTACCATGTACTGGTCACATGACTGATCATGCACTGATCACGTGACTGATCATGCACTGATCACGTGGCTATCATGCACTACTCACGTGGCTGATCATGCAATGATCATGTAGCTACCATGTACAGGTCACGTGAATGATCATACACCCATCAGGTGACTGATCATGCACTGATCACGTGGCTATCATGCACTGATCACGAGACTGATCATGCACTGATCACGTCTATATCATGCACTGATCACATGACTGCCCATGCACTGATCACGTGGATGATCATACACTAATCTTGTGACAGATCATGCACTGATCACGTGGCTGATCATGCACTGATACCGTGACTGAGCATGGACTGATCACATGACTATCATGTAGTGATCACGTGACTTAATGGCGCTGATCATGTGACTGATCATGCGCTGATCATGTTTGCTATCATACACTGATCATGTGCCTCTGGAGGCAATAAACAAAGAGCTGAGTAGGCACGAATCAAACAGTCAGCAGGCAATAATCATGGAACTCAGGTGTGAGGAATCATGCTGCTCAGCTGGCAATAATCAAGCAGCTGAGCAGGCAGGAATTACGCAGCACAGCTGGCAATTGTCAAGCAGATGACAGGCAGGAATCGTGCAGCTCAGCTGGCAATTGTCAAGCAGATGAGCAGACAGTAATCACGCAGCTCAGCAGGCCCAGATCACGTGACTGAGCATGCACTGTTCACGTGGCTGATCATACACTGATCACGTGATGATCATGCACTGATCACTTGGATATCATGCACTGATCACGTGGCTGATCATACACTGTTCACGTGTCTGACCATGCACTGATCACGTGGCTGATCATACACTGCTCACGTAACTGATCATGCACTGATCACGTGGCTATCATGCACTGATCACGTGGCTGAACATGCACTGTTCACGTGGCTGATCACACACCTGTCACGTGACATATCATGCACTGATCACGTGGCACTCATGCACTGATCACGTGGCTGATCATACTCTGCTCACGTAACTCATGCACACATCACGTGGCTATCATGCACTGCTCACGTGGCTCGTCATGGAATGATCACGTAGCAACCATATACTGGTCACGTGACTGATCATGCAAAGATCACGTAAATGATCATGCACTGTTCACGTGACTGATCATGTACTGATCACGTGACTGATCATGCACTGATCACGTGGCTATCATGCTCTGCTCACGTGGCTGATCATGCAACGATCACGTAGCAACCATGTACTGGTCACGTGACTGATCATGCACTGATCACGTAATTGATCCTGCACTGATCACGTGGCTCATCATGCACTGATCACGTGGCTGATCACACATGTATCACGTGACTGATCATGCACTGATCACGTGGCTCTCATGCACTGATCACGTGGCTGTCATGCACTGATCACGTGGATATCATGCACTGATCACGTGGCTGATCACACACGTATCACATGACTGATCATGCACTGATCACGTGGCTATCATGCACTGATCACGTGGCTATCATGCACTGATCACGTGGCTGATCATGCAATGATCACGTAGCTACCATGTACTGGTCACGTGACTGATCATGCACTGATCACGTAATTGATCATGCACTGATCACGTGGCTGATCATGCACTGATCACGTGGCTGATCATACACTGATCACGTAACTGATCATGCACTGATCACGTGACTGATCATGCACTGATCACGTGGCTATCATGCACTGATCACTTGGCTGACATACACTGATCACGTGACTGATCATGCACTGATCACGTGGCTGATCATGCACTGATCACGTGACTGATCATGCACTGATCACGTGGCTGATCATGCACTGATCACGTGACTGATCATGCACTGATCACGTGACTGATCATGCACTGATCACGTGGCTATCATGCACTGCTCACGTGGCTGATCATGCCATGATCACGCAGCTACCATGTACTGGTCACATGACTGATCATGCACTGATCACGTGACTGATCATGCAGTGATCACGTGGCTATCATGCACTACTCACGTGGCTGATCATGCAATGATCATGTAGCTACCATGTACAGGTCACGTGAATGATCATACACCCATCAGGTGACTGATCATGCACTGATCACGTGGCTATCATGCACTGATCACGAGACTGATCATGCACTGATCACGTCTATATCATGCACTGATCACATGACTGCCCATGCACTGATCACGTGGATGATCATACACTAATCTTGTGACAGATCATGCACTGATCACGTGGCTGATCATGCACTGATACCGTGACTGAGCATGGACTGATCACATGACTATCATGTAGTGATCACGTGACTTAATGGCGCTGATCATGTGACTGATCATGCGCTGATCATGTTTGCTATCATACACTGATCATGTGCCTCTGGAGGCAATAAACAAAGAGCTGAGTAGGCACGAATCAAACAGTCAGCAGGCAATAATCATGGAACTCAGGTGTGAGGAATCATGCTGCTCAGCTGGCAATAATCAAGCAGCTGAGCAGGCAGGAATTACGCAGCACAGCTGGCAATTGTCAAGCAGATGACAGGCAGGAATCGTGCAGCTCAGCTGGCAATTGTCAAGCAGATGAGCAGACAGTAATCACGCAGCTCAGCAGGCCCAGATCACGTGACTGAGCATGCACTGTTCACGTGGCTGATCATACACTGATCACGTGATGATCATGCACTGATCACTTGGATATCATGCACTGATCACGTGGCTGATCATACACTGTTCACGTGTCTGACCATGCACTGATCACGTGGCTGATCATACACTGCTCACGTAACTGATCATGCACTGATCACGTGGCTATCATGCACTGATCACGTGGCTGAACATGCACTGATCACGTGGCTGATCACACACTGTTCACGTGTCTGACTCATGCACTGATCACGTGGCTGATCATACTCTGCTCACGTAACTCATGCACACATCACGTGGCTATCATGCACTGCTCACGTGGCTCGTCATGGAATGATCACGTAGCAACCATATACTGGTAACGTGACTGATCATGCAAAGATCACGTAAATGATCATGCACTGTTCACGTGACTGATCATGTACTGATCACGTGACTGATCATGCACTGATCACGTGGCTATCATGCTCTGCTCACGTGGCTGATCATGCAACGATCACGTAGCAACCATGTACTGGTCACGTGACTGATCATGCACTGATCACGTAATTGATCCTGCACTGATCACGTGGCTCATCATGCACTGATCACGTGGCTGATCACACATGTATCACGTGACTGATCATGCACTGATCACGTGGCTCTCATGCACTGATCACGTGGCTGTCATGCACTGATCACGTGGATATCATGCACTGATCACGTGGCTGATCACACACGTATCACATGACTGATCATGCACTGATCACGTGGCTATCATGCACTGATCACGTGGCTATCATGCACTGATCACGTGGCTATCATGCACTGATCACGTGGCTGATCATGCAATGATCACGTAGCTACCATGTACTGGTCACGTGACTGATCATGCACTGATCACGTAATTGATCATGCACTGATCATGTGGCTGATCATGCACTGATCACGTGGCTGATCATACACTGATCACATAACTGATCATGCACTGATCACGTGACTGATCATGCACTGATCACGTGGCTATCATGCACTGATCACTTGGCTGACATACACTGATCACGTGCCTGATCATGCACTGATCACGTGGCTGATCATGCACTGATCACGTGACTGATCATGCACTGATCACGTGTCTGATCATGCACTGATCACGTGGCTATCATGCACTGCTCACGTGGCTGATCATGCCATGATCACGCAGCTACCATGTACTGGTCACATGACTGATCATGCACTGATCACGTGACTGATCATGCAGTGATCACGTGGCTATCATGAACTACTCACGTGGCTGATCATGCAATGATCATGTAGCTACCATGTACAGGTCACGTGAATGATCATACACCCATCAGGTGACTGATCATGCACTGATCACGTGGCTATCATGCACTGATCACGAGACTGATCATGCACTGTTCACGTCTATATCATGCACTGATCACATGACTGCCCGTGCACTGATCACGTGGATGATCATACACTAATCTTGTGACAGATCATGCACTGATCACGTGGCTGATCATGCACTGATACCGTGACTGAGCATGGACTGATCACATGACTATCATGTAGTGATCACGTGACTTAATGGCGCTGATCATGTGACTGATCATGCGCTGATCATGTTTGCTATCATACACTGATCATGTGCCTCTGGAGGCAATAAACAAAGAGCTGAGTAGGCACGAATCAAACAGTCAGCAGGCAATAATCATGGAACTCAGGTGTGAGGAATCATGCTGCTCAGCTGGCAATAATCAAGCAGCTGAGCAGGCAGGAATTACGCAGCACAGCTGGCAATTGTCAAGCAGATGACAGGCAGGAATCGTGCAGCTCAGCTGGCAATTGTCAAGCAGATGAGCAGACAGTAATCACGCAGCTCAGCAGGCCCAGATCACGTGACTGAGCATGCACTGTTCACGTGGCTGATCATGCACTGATCACGTGATGATCATGCACTGATCACGTGGCTGATCATACACTGTTCACGTGTCTGACCATGCACTGATCACGTGGCTGATCATACACTGCTCACGTAACTGATCATGCACTGATCACGTGGCTATCATGCACTGATCACGTGGCTGAACATGCACTGTTCACGTGGCTGATCACACACCTGTCACGTGACATATCATGCACTGATCACGTGGCACTCATGCACTGATCACGTGGCTGATCATACTCTGCTCACGTAACTCATGCACACATCACGTGGCTATCATGCACTGCTCACGTGGCTCGTCATGGAATGATCACGTAGCAACCATATACTGGTCACGTGACTGATCATGCAAAGATCACGTAAATGATCATGCACTGTTCACGTGACTGATCATGTACTGATCACGTGACTGATCATGCACTGATCACGTGGCTATCATGCTCTGCTCACGTGGCTGATCATGCAACGATCACGTAGCAACCATGTACTGGTCACGTGACTGATCATGCACTGATCACGTAATTGATCCTGCACTGATCACGTGGCTCATCATGCACTGATCACGTGGCTGATCACACATGTATCACGTGACTGATCATGCACTGATCACGTGGCTCTCATGCACTGATCACGTGGCTGTCATGCACTGATCACGTGGATATCATGCACTGATCACGTGGCTGATCACACACGTATCACATGACTGATCATGCACTGATCACGTGGCTATCATGCACTGATCACGTGGCTATCATGCACTGATCACGTGGCTGATCAGGCAATGATCACGTAGCTACCATGTACTGGTCACGTGACTGATCATGCACTGATCACGTAATTGATCATGCACTGATCATGTGGCTGATCATGCACTGATCACGTGGCTGATCATACACTGATCACGTAACTGATCATGCACTGATCACGTGACTGATCATGCACTGATCACGTGGCTATCATGCACTGATCACTTGGCTGACATACACTGATCACGTGCCTGGTCATGCACTGATCACGTGGCTGATCATGCACTGATCACGTGACTGATCATGCACTGATCACGTGTCTGATCATGCACTGATCACGTGGCTATCATGCACTGCTCACGTGGCTGATCATGCCATGATCACGCAGCTACCATGTACTGGTCACATGACTGATCATGCACTGATCACGTGACTGATCATGCAGTGATCACGTGGCTATCATGCACTACTCACGTGGCTGATCATGCAATGATCATGTAGCTACCATGTACAGGTCACGTGAATGATCATACACCCATCAGGTGACTGATCATGCACTGATCACGTGGCTATCATGCACTGATCACGAGACTGATCATGCACTGTTCACGTCTATATCATGCACTGATCACATGACTGCCCATGCACTGATCACGTGGATGATCATACACTAATCTTGTGACAGATCATGCACTGATCACGTGGCTGATCATGCACTGATACCGTGACTGAGCATGGACTGATCACATGACTATCATGTAGTGATCACGTGACTTAATGGCGCTGATCATGTGACTGATCATGCGCTGATCATGTTTGCTATCATACACTGATCATGTGCCTCTGGAGGCAATAAACAAAGAGCTGAGTAGGCACGAATCAAACAGTCAGCAGGCAATAATCATGGAACTCAGGTGTGAGGAATCATGCTGCTCAGCTGGCAATAATCAAGCAGCTGAGCAGGCAGGAATTACGCAGCACAGCTGGCAATTGTCAAGCAGATGACAGGCAGGAATCGTGCAGCTCAGCTGGCAATTGTCAAGCAGATGAGCAGACAGTAATCACGCAGCTCAGCAGGCCCAGATCACGTGACTGAGCATGCACTGTTCACGTGGCTGATCATACACTGATCACGTGATGATCATGCACTGATCACTTGGATATCATGCACTGATCACGTGGCTGATCATACACTGTTCACGTGTCTGACCATGCACTGATCACGTGGCTGATCATACACTGCTCACGTAACTGATCATGCACTGATCACGTGGCTATCATGCACTGATCACGTGGCTGATCATGCACTGATCACGTGGCTGATCACACACTGATCACGTGACTGATCATGCACTGATCACGTGGCTGATCATACTCTGCTCACGTAACTCATGCACACATCACGTGGCTATCATGCACTGCTCACGTGGCTCGTCATGGAATGATCACGTAGCAACCATATACTGGTAACGTGACTGATCATGCAAAGATCACGTAAATGATCATGCACTGTTCACGTGACTGATCATGTACTGATCACGTGACTGATCATGCACTGATCACGTGGCTATCATGCTCTGCTCACGTGGCTGATCATGCAACGATCACGTAGCAACCATGTACTGGTCACGTGACTGATCATGCACTGATCACGTAATTGATCATGCACTGATCACGTGGCTCATCATGCACTGATCACGTGGCTGATCACACATGTATCACGTGACTGATCATGCACTGATCACGTGGCTCTCATGCACTGATCACGTGGCTGTCATGCACTGATCACGTGGATATCATGCACTGATCACGTGGCTGATCACACACGTATCACATGACTGATCATGCACTGATCACGTGGCTATCATGCACTGATCACGTGGCTATCATGCACTGATCACGTGGCTATCATGCACTGATCACGTGGCTGATCATGCAATGATCACGTAGCTACCATGTACTGGTCACGTGACTGATCATGCACTGATCACGTAATTGATCATGCACTGATCACGTGGCTGATCATGCACTGATCACGTGGCTGATCATGCACTGATCACATAACTGATCATGCACTGATCACGTGACTGATCATGCACTGATCACGTGGCTATCATGCACTGATCACTTGGCTGACATACACTGATCACGTGCCTGATCATGCACTGATCACGTGGCTGATCATGCACTGATCACGTGACTGATCATGCACTGATCACGTGTCTGATCATGCACTGATCACGTGGCTATCATGCACTGCTCACGTGGCTGATCATGCCATGATCACGCTACCATGTACTGGTCACATGACTGATCATGCACTGATCACGTGACTGATCATGCAGTGATCACGTGGCTATCATGCACTACTCACGTGGCTGATCATGCAATGATCATGTAGCTACCATGTACAGGTCACGTGAATGATCATACACCCATCAGGTGACTGATCATGCACTGATCACGTGGCTATCATGCACTGATCACGAGACTGATCATGCACTGTTCACGTCTATATCATGCACTGATCACATGACTGCCCATGCACTGATCACGTGGATGATCATACACTAATCTTGTGACAGATCATGCACTGATCACGTGGCTGATCATGCACTGATACCGTGACTGAGCATGGACTGATCACATGACTATCATGTAGTGATCACGTGACTTAATGGCGCTGATCATGTGACTGATCATGCGCTGATCATGTTTGCTATCATACACTGATCATGTGCCTCTGGAGGCAATAAACAAAGAGCTGAGTAGGCACGAATCAAACAGTCAGCAGGCAATAATCATGGAACTCAGGTGTGAGGAATCATGCTGCTCAGCTGGCAATAATCAAGCAGCTGAGCAGGCAGGAATTACGCAGCACAGCTGGCAATTGTCAAGCAGATGACAGGCAGGAATCGTGCAGCTCAGCTGGCAATTGTCAAGCAGATGAGCAGACAGTAATCACGCAGCTCAGCAGGCCCAGATCACGTGACTGAGCATGCACTGTTCACGTGGCTGATCATACACTGATCACGTGATGATCATGCACTGATCACGTGGCTGATCATACACTGTTCACGTGTCTGACCATGCACTGATCACGTGGCTGATCATACACTGCTCACGTAACTGATCATGCACTGATCACGTGGCTATCATGCACTGATCACGTGGCTGAACATGCACTGTTCACGTGGCTGATCACACACCTGTCACGTGACATATCATGCACTGATCACGTGGCACTCATGCACTGATCACGTGGCTGATCATACTCTGCTCACGTAACTCATGCACACATCACGTGGCTATCATGCACTGCTCACGTGGCTCGTCATGGAATGATCACGTAGCAACCATATACTGGTAACGTGACTAATCATGCAAAGATCACGTAAATGATCATGCACTGTTCACGTGACTGATCATGTACTGATCACGTGACTGATCATGCACTGATCACGTGGCTATCATGCTCTGCTCACGTGGCTGATCATGCAACGATCACGTAGCAACCATGTACTGGTCACGTGACTGATCATGCACTGATCACGTAATTGATCATGCACTGATCACGTGGCTCATCATGCACTGATCACGTGGCTGATCACACATGTATCACGTGACTGATCATGCACTGATCACGTGGCTCTCATGCACTGATCACGTGGCTGATCATGCACTGATCACGTGGCTATCATGCACTGATCACGTGGCTGATCATGCAATGATCACGTAGCTATCATGTACTGATCACGTGACTGATCATGCACTGATCACGTAATTGATCATGCACTGATCACGTGGCTGATCATGCACTGATCACGTGGCTGATCATGCACTGATCACGTAACTGATCATGCACTGATCACGTGACTGATCATGCACTGATCACGTGGCTATCATGCACTGATCACGTGGCTGATCATGCACTGATCACGTGACTGATCATGCACTGATCACGTGGCTGATCATGCACTGATCACGTGGCTATCATGCACTGCTCACGTGGCTGATCATGCCATGATCACGCAGCTACCATGTACTGGTCACATGACTGATCATGCACTGATCACGTGACTGATCATGCAGTGATCACGTGGCTATCATGAACTACTCACGTGGCTGATCATGCAATGATCATGTAGCTACCATGTACAGGTCACGTGAATGATCATACACCCATCAGGTGACTGATCATGCACTGATCACGTGGCTATCATGCACTGATCACGAGACTGATCATGCACTGTTCACGTCTATATCATGCACTGATCACATGACTGCCCATGCACTGATCACGTGGATGATCATACACTAATCTTGTGACAGATCATGCACTGATCACGTGGCTGATCATGCACTGATACCGTGACTGAGCATGGACTGATCACATGACTATCATGTAGTGATCACGTGACTTAATGGCGCTGATCATGTGACTGATCATGCGCTGATCATGTTTGCTATCATACACTGATCATGTGCCTCTGGAGGCAATAAACAAAGAGCTGAGTAGGCACGAATCAAACAGTCAGCAGGCAATAATCATGGAACTCAGGTGTGAGGAATCATGCTGCTCAGCTGGCAATAATCAAGCAGCTGAGCAGGCAGGAATTACGCAGCACAGCTGGCAATTGTCAAGCAGATGACAGGCAGGAATCGTGCAGCTCAGCTGGCAATTGTCAAGCAGATGAGCAGACAGTAATCACGCAGCTCAGCAGGCCCAGATCACGTGACTGAGCATGCACTGTTCACGTGGCTGATCATACACTGATCACGTGATGATCATGCACTGATCACTTGGATATCATGCACTGATCACGTGGCTGATCATACACTGTTCACGTGTCTGACCATGCACTGATCACGTGGCTGATCATACACTGCTCACGTAACTGATCATGCACTGATCACGTGGCTATCATGCACTGATCACGTGGCTGAACATGCACTGATCACGTGGCTGATCACACACTGATCACGTGACTGACCATGCACTGATCACGTGGCTGATAATATTCTGCTCACGTAACTCATGCACACATCACGTGGCTATCATGCACTGCTCACGTGGCTCGTCATGGAATGATCACGTAGCAACCATATACTGGTAACGTGACTGATCATGCAAAGATCACGTAAATGATCATGCACTGTTCACGTGACTGATCATGTACTGATCACGTGACTGATCATGCACTGATCACGTGGCTATCATGCTCTGCTCACGTGGCTGATCATGCAACGATCACGTAGCAACCATGTACTGGTCACGTGACTGATCATGCACTGATCACGTAATTGATCCTGCACTGATCACGTGGCTCATCATGCACTGATCACGTGGCTGATCACACATGTATCACGTGACTGATCATGCACTGATCCCGTGGCTCTCATGCACTGATCACGTGGCTGTCATGCACTGATCACGTGGATATCATGCACTGATCACGTGGCTGATCACACACGTATCACATGACTGATCATGCACTGATCACGTGGCTATCATGCACTGATCACGTGGCTATCATGCACTGATCACGTGGCTATCATGCACTGATCACGTGGCTGATCATGCAATGATCACGTAGCTACCATGTACTGGTCACGTGACTGATCATGCACTGATCACGTAATTGATCATGCACTGATCATGTGGCTGATCATGCACTGATCACGTGGCTGATCATGCACTGATCACGTAACTGATCATGCACTGATCACGTGACTGATCATGCACTGATCACGTGGCTATCATGCACTGATCACGTGGCTGACATACACTGATCACGTGCCTGATCATGCACTGATCACGTGGCTGATCATGCACTGATCACGTGACTGATCATGCACTGATCACGTGTCTGATCATGCACTGATCACGTGGCTATCATGCACTGCTCACGTGGCTGATCATGCATGATCACGCAGCTACCATGTACTGGTCACATGACTGATCATGCACTGATCACGTGACTGATCATGCACTGATCACGTGGCTATCATGCACTACTCACGTGGCTGATCATGCAATGATCATGTAGCTACCATGTACAGGTCACGTGAATGATCATACACCCATCAGGTGACTGATCATGCACTGATCACGTGGCTATCATGCACTGATCACGAGACTGATCATGCACTGATCACGTCTATATCATGCACTGATCACATGACTGCCCATGCACTGATCACGTGGATGATCATACACTAATCTTGTGACAGATCATGCACTGATCACGTGGCTGATCATGCACTGATACCGTGACTGAGCATGGACTGATCACATGACTATCATGTAGTGATCACGTGACTTAATGGCGCTGATCATGTGACTGATCATGCGCTGATCATGTTTGCTATCATACACTGATCATGTGCCTCTGGAGGCAATAAACAAAGAGCTGAGTAGGCACGAATCAAACAGTCAGCAGGCAATAATCATGGAACACAGGTGTGAGGAATCATGCTGCTCAGCTGGCAATAATCAAGCAGCTGAGCAGGCAGGAATTACGCAGCACAGCTGGCAATTGTCAAGCAGATGACAGGCAGGAATCGTGCAGCTCAGCTGGCAATTGTCAAGCAGATGAGCAGACAGTAATCACGCAGCTCAGCAGGCCCTGATCACGTGACTGAGCATGCACTGTTCACGTGGCTGATCATACACTGATCACGTGATGATCATGCACTGATCACGTGGCTGATCATGCACTGATCACGTGTCTGATCATGCACTGATCACGTGGCTGATCATGCACTGATCACGTGACTGATCATGCACTGATCACGTGGCTATCATGCACTGATCACGTGGCTGATCATGCACTGATCACGTGGCTGATCATGCACTGATCACGTGCTATCATGCACTGATCACGTGACTGATCATGCACTGATCACGTGGCTGATCATGCACTGATCACGTGGCTGATCATGCACTGATCACGTGGCTGATCATGCACTGATCACGTGACTGATCATGCACTGATCACGTGACTGATCATGCACTGATCACGTGGCTATCATGCACTGATCACGTGGCTGATCATGCACTGATCACGTGACTGATCATGCACTGATCACGTGGCTGATCATGCACTGATCACGTGACTGATCATGCACTGATCACGTGGCTGATCATGCACTGATCACGTGACTGATCATGCACTGATCACGTGTCTGATCATGCACTGATCACGTGGCTATCATGCACTGCTCACGTGGCTGATCATGCCATGATCACGCAGCTACCATGTACTGGTCACATGACTGATCATGCACTGATCACGTGACTGATCATGCAGTGATCACGTGGCTATCATGCACTACTCACGTGGCTGATCATGCAATGATCATGTAGCTACCATGTACAGGTCACGTGAATGATCATACACCCATCAGGTGACTGATCATGCACTGATCACGTGGCTATCATGCACTGATCACGAGACTGATCATGCACTGTTCACGTCTATATCATGCACTGATCACATGACTGCCCATGCACTGATCACGTGGATGATCATACACTAATCTTGTGACAGATCATGCACTGATCACGTGGCTGATCATGCACTGATACCGTGACTGAGCATGGACTGATCACATGACTATCATGTAGTGATCACGTGACTTAATGGCGCTGATCATGTGACTGATCATGCGCTGATCATGTTTGCTATCATACACTGATCATGTGCCTCTGGAGGCAATAAACAAAGAGCTGAGTAGGCACGAATCAAACAGTCAGCAGGCAATAATCATGGAACTCAGGTGTGAGGAATCATGCTGCTCAGCTGGCAATAATCAAGCAGCTGAGCAGGCAGGAATTACGCAGCACAGCTGGCAATTGTCAAGCAGATGACAGGCAGGAATCGTGCAGCTCAGCTGGCAATTGTCAAGCAGATGAGCAGACAGTAATCACGCAGCTCAGCAGGCCCAGATCACGTGACTGAGCATGCACTGTTCACGTGGCTGATCATACACTGATCACGTGATGATCATGCACTGATCACTTGGATATCATGCACTGATCACGTGGCTGATCATACACTGTTCACGTGTCTGACCATGCACTGATCACGTGGCTGATCATACACTGCTCACGTAACTGATCATGCACTGATCACGTGGCTATCATGCACTGATCACGTGGCTGAACATGCACTGTTCACGTGGCTGATCACACACCTGTCACGTGACATATCATGCACTGATCACGTGGCACTCATGCACTGATCACGTGGCTGATCATACTCTGCTCACGTAACTCATGCACACATCACGTGGCTATCATGCACTGCTCACGTGGCTCGTCATGGAATGATCACGTAGCAACCATATACTGGTCACGTGACTGATCATGCAAAGATCACGTAAATGATCATGCACTGTTCACGTGACTGATCATGTACTGATCACGTGACTGATCATGCACTGATCACGTGGCTATCATGCTCTGCTCACGTGGCTGATCATGCAACGATCACGTAGCAACCATGTACTGGTCACGTGACTGATCATGCACTGATCACGTAATTGATCCTGCACTGATCACGTGGCTCATCATGCACTGATCACGTGGCTGATCACACATGTATCACGTGACTGATCATGCACTGATCCCGTGGCTCTCATGCACTGATCACGTGGCTGTCATGCACTGATCACGTGGATATCATGCACTGATCACGTGGCTGATCACACACGTATCACATGACTGATCATGCACTGATCACGTGGCTATCATGCACTGATCACGTGGCTATCATGCACTGATCACGTGGCTGATCATGCAATGATCACGTAGCTACCATGTACTGGTCACGTGACTGATCATGCACTGATCACGTAATTGATCATGCACTGATCATGTGGCTGATCATGCACTGATCACGTGGCTGATCATACACTGATCACATAACTGATCATGCACTGATCACGTGACTGATCATGCACTGATCACGTGGCTATCATGCACTGATCACTTGGCTGACATACACTGATCACGTGCCTGGTCATGCACTGATCACGTGGCTGATCATGCACTGATCACGTGACTGATCATGCACTGATCTCGTGTCTGATCATGCACTGATCACGTGGCTATCATGCACTGCTCACGTGGCTGATCATGCCATGATCACGCAGCTACCATGTACTGGTCACATGACTGATCATGCACTGATCACGTGACTGATCATGCAGTGATCACGTGGCTATCATGAACTACTCACGTGGCTGATCATGCAATGATCATGTAGCTACCATGTACAGGTCACGTGAATGATCATACACCCATCAGGTGACTGATCATGCACTGATCACGTGGCTATCATGCACTGATCACGAGACTGATCATGCACTGTTCACGTCTATATCATGCACTGATCACATGACTGCCCATGCACTGATCACGTGGATGATCATACACTAATCTTGTGACAGATCATGCACTGATCACGTGGCTGATCATGCACTGATACCGTGACTGAGCATGGACTGATCACATGACTATCATGTAGTGATCACGTGACTTAATGGCGCTGATCATGTGACTGATCATGCGCTGATCATGTTTGCTATCATACACTGATCATGTGCCTCTGGAGGCAATAAACAAAGAGCTGAGTAGGCACGAATCAAACAGTCAGCAGGCAATAATCATGGAACTCAGGTGTGAGGAATCATGCTGCTCAGCTGGCAATAATCAAGCAGCTGAGCAGGCAGGAATTACGCAGCACAGCTGGCAATTGTCAAGCAGATGACAGGCAGGAATCGTGCAGCTCAGCTGGCAATTGTCAAGCAGATGAGCAGACAGTAATCACGCAGCTCAGCAGGCCCAGATCACGTGACTGAGCATGCACTGTTCACGTGGCTGATCATACACTGATCACGTGATGATCATGCACTGATCACTTGGATATCATGCACTGATCACGTGGCTGATCATACACTGTTCACGTGTCTGACCATGCACTGATCACGTGGCTGATCATACACTGCTCACGTAACTGATCATGCACTGATCACGTGGCTATCATGCACTGATCACGTGGCTGAACATGCACTGTTCACGTGGCTGATCACACACCTGTCACGTGACATATCATGCACTGATCACGTGGCACTCATGCACTGATCACGTGGCTGATCATACTCTGCTCACGTAACTCATGCACACATCACGTGGCTATCATGCACTGCTCACGTGGCTGTCATGGAATGATCACGTAGCAACCATATACTGGTCACGTGACTGATCATGCAAAGATCACGTAAATGATCATGCACTGTTCACGTGACTGATCATGTACTGATCACGTGACTGATCATGCACTGATCACGTGGCTATCATGCTCTGCTCACGTGGCTGATCATGCAACGATCACGTAGCAACCATGTACTGGTCACGTGACTGATCATGCACTGATCACGTAATTGATCATGCACTGATCACGTGGCTCATCATGCACTGATCACGTGGCTGATCACACATGTATCACGTGACTGATCATGCACTGATCACGTGGCTCTCATGCACTGATCACGTGGCTGTCATGCACTGATCACGTGGATATCATGCACTGATCACGTGGCTGATCACACACGTATCACATGACTGATCATGCACTGATCACGTGGCTATCATGCACTGATCACGTGGCTGATCATGCACTGATCACGTGGCTATCATGCACTGATCACGTGGCTGATCATGCATGATCACGTAGCTACCATGTACTGGTCACGTGACTGATCATGCACTGATCACGTAATTGATCATGCACTGATCACGTGGCTGATCATGCACTGATCACGTGGCTGATCACACATGATCACGTGACTGATCATGCACTGATCACGTGGCTATCATGCACTGATCACGTGGCTGATCATGCACTGATCACGTGGATATCATGCACTGATCACGTGGCTGATCACACACGATCACGTGACTGATCATGCACTGATCACGTGGCTATCATGCACTGATCACGTGGCTATCATGCACTGATCACGTGGCTGATCATGCAATGATCACGTAGCTACCATGTACTGTCACGTGACTGATCATGCACTGATCACGTAATTGATCATGCACTGATCACGTGGCTGATCATGCACTGATCACGTGGCTGATCATGCACTGATCACGTGACTGATCATGCACTGATCACGTGACTGATCATGCACTGATCACGTGGCTATCATGCACTGATCACGTGGCTGATCATACACTGATCACGTGACTGATCATGCACTGATCACGTGGCTGATCATGCACTGATCACGTGACTGATCATGCACTGATCACGTGGCTGATCATGCACTGATCACGTGACTGATCATGCACTGATCACGTGTCTGATCATGCACTGATCACGTGGCTATCATGCACTGCTCACGTGGCTGATCATGCCATGATCACGCAGCTACCATGTACTGGTCACATGACTGATCATGCACTGATCACGTGACTGATCATGCACTGATCACGTGGCTATCATGCACTACTCACGTGGCTGATCATGCAATGATCATGTAGCTACCATGTACAGGTCACGTGAATGATCATACACCCATCAGGTGACTGATCATGCACTGATCACGTGGCTATCATGCACTGATCACGAGACTGATCATGCACTGTTCACGTCTATATCATGCACTGATCACATGACTGCCCATGCACTGATCACGTGGATGATCATACACTAATCTTGTGACAGATCATGCACTGATCACGTGGCTGATCATGCACTGATACCGTGACTGAGCATGGACTGATCACATGACTATCATGTAGTGATCACGTGACTTAATGGCGCTGATCATGTGACTGATCATGCGCTGATCATGTTTGCTATCATACACTGATCATGTGCCTCTGGAGGCAATAAACAAAGAGCTGAGTAGGCACGAATCAAACAGTCAGCAGGCAATAATCATGGAACTCAGGTGTGAGGAATCATGCTGCTCAGCTGGCAATAATCAAGCAGCTGAGCAGGCAGGAATTACGCAGCACAGCTGGCAATTGTCAAGCAGATGACAGGCAGGAATCGTGCAGCTCAGCTGGCAATTGTCAAGCAGATGAGCAGACAGTAATCACGCAGCTCAGCAGGCCCAGATCACGTGACTGAGCATGCACTGTTCACGTGGCTGATCATACACTGATCACGTGATGATCATGCACTGATCACGTGGCTGATCATACACTGTTCACGTGTCTGACCATGCACTGATCACGTGGCTGATCATACACTGCTCACGTAACTGATCATGCACTGATCACGTGGCTATCATGCACTGATCACGTGGCTGAACATGCACTGTTCACGTGGCTGATCACACACCTGTCACGTGACATATCATGCACTGATCACGTGGCACTCATGCACTGATCACGTGGCTGATCATACTCTGCTCACGTAACTCATGCACACATCACGTGGCTATCATGCACTGCTCACGTGGCTCGTCATGGAATGATCACGTAGCAACCATATACTGGTAACGTGACTGATCATGCAAAGATCACGTAAATGATCATGCACTGTTCACGTGACTGATCATGTACTGATCACGTGACTGATCATGCACTGACCACGTGGCTATCATGCTCTGCTCACGTGGCTGATCATGCAACGATCACGTAGCAACCATGTACTGGTCACGTGACTGATCATGCACTGATCACGTAATTGATCCTGCACTGATCACGTGGCTCATCATGCACTGATCACGTGGCTGATCACACATGTATCACGTGACTGATCATGCACTGATCACGTGGCTCTCATGCACTGATCACGTGGCTGTCATGCACTGATCACGTGGATATCATGCACTGATCACGTGGCTGATCACACACGTATCACATGACTGATCATGCACTGATCACGTGGCTATCATGCACTGATCACGTGGCTATCATGCACTGATCACGTGGCTGATCAGGCAATGATCACGTAGCTACCATGTACTGGTCACGTGACTGATCATGCACTGATCACGTAATTGATCATGCACTGATCATGTGGCTGATCATGCACTGATCACGTGGCTGATCATACACTGATCACATAACTGATCATGCACTGATCACGTGACTGATCATGCACTGATCACGTGGCTATCATGCACTGATCACTTGGCTGACATACACTGATCACGTGCCTGATCATGCACTGATCACGTGGCTGATCATGCACTGATCACGTGACTGATCATGCACTGATCTCGTGTCTGATCATGCACTGATCACGTGGCTATCATGCACTGCTCACGTGGCTGATCATGCCATGATCACGCAGCTACCATGTACTGGTCACATGACTGATCATGCACTGATCACGTGACTGATCATGCAGTGATCACGTGGCTATCATGAACTACTCACGTGGCTGATCATGCAATGATCATGTAGCTACCATGTACAGGTCACGTGAATGATCATACACCCATCAGGTGACTGATCATGCACTGATCACGTGGCTATCATGCACTGATCACGAGACTGATCATGCACTGTTCACGTCTATATCATGCACTGATCACATGACTGCCCATGCACTGATCACGTGGATGATCATACACTAATCTTGTGACAGATCATGCACTGATCACGTGGCTGATCATGCACTGATACCGTGACTGAGCATGGACTGATCACATGACTATCATGTAGTGATCACGTGACTTAATGGCGCTGATCATGTGACTGATCATGCGCTGATCATGTTTGCTATCATACACTGATCATGTGCCTCTGGAGGCAATAAACAAAGAGCTGAGTAGGCACGAATCAAACAGTCAGCAGGCAATAATCATGGAACTCAGGTGTGAGGAATCATGCTGCTCAGCTGGCAATAATCAAGCAGCTGAGCAGGCAGGAATTATGCAGCACAGCTGGCAATTGTCAAGCAGATGACAGGCAGGAATCGTGCAGCTCAGCTGGCAATTGTCAAGCAGATGAGCAGACAGTAATCACGCAGCTCAGCAGGCCCAGATCACGTGACTGAGCATGCACTGTTCACGTGGCTGATCATACACTGATCACGTGATGATCATGCACTGATCACTTGGATATCATGCACTGATCACGTGGCTGATCATACACTGTTCACGTGTCTGACCATGCACTGATCACGTGGCTGATCATACACTGCTCACGTAACTGATCATGCACTGATCACGTGGCTATCATGCACTGATCACGTGGCTGAACATGCACTGTTCACGTGGCTGATCACACACCTGTCACGTGACATATCATGCACTGATCACGTGGCACTCATGCACTGATCACGTGGCTGATCATACTCTGCTCACGTAACTCATGCACACATCACGTGGCTATCATGCACTGCTCACGTGGCTCGTCATGGAATGATCACGTAGCAACCATATACTGGTCACGTGACTGATCATGCAAGATCACGTAAATGATCATGCACTGTTCACGTGACTGATCATGTACTGATCACGTGACTGATCATGCACTGATCACGTGGCTATCATGCTCTGCTCACGTGGCTGATCATGCAACGATCACGTAGCAACCATGTACTGGTCACGTGACTGATCATGCACTGATCACGTAATTGATCCTGCACTGATCACGTGGCTCATCATGCACTGATCACGTGGCTGATCACACATGTATCACGTGACTGATCATGCACTGATCACGTGGCTATCATGCACTGATCACGTGGATATCATGCACTGATCACGTGGCTGATCACACACGTATCACATGACTGATCATGCACTGATCACGTGGCTATCATGCACTGATCACGTGGCTATCATGCACTGATCACGTGGCTGATCATGCAATGATCACGTAGCTACCATGTACTGGTCACGTGACTGATCATGCACTGATCACGTAATTGATCATGCACTGATCATGTGGCTGATCATGCACTGATCACGTGGCTGATCATACACTGATCACATAACTGATCATGCACTGATCACGTGACTGATCATGCACTGATCACGTGGCTATCATGCACTGATCACTTGGCTGACATACACTGATCACGTGCCTGATCATGCACTGATCACGTGGCTGATCATGCACTGATCACGTGACTGATCATGCACTGATCACGTGTCTGATCATGCACTGATCACGTGGCTATCATGCACTGCTCACGTGGCTGATCATGCCATGATCACGCAGCTACCATGTACTGGTCACATGACTGATCATGCACTGATCACGTGACTGATCATGCAGTGATCACGTGGCTATCATGAACTACTCACGTGGCTGATCATGCAATGATCATGTAGCTACCATGTACAGGTCACGTGAATGATCATACACCCATCAGGTGACTGATCATGCACTGATCACGTGGCTATCATGCACTGATCACGAGACTGATCATGCACTGTTCACGTCTATATCATGCACTGATCACATGACTGCCCGTGCACTGATCACGTGGATGATCATACACTAATCTTGTGACAGATCATGCACTGATCACGTGGCTGATCATGCACTGATACCGTGACTGAGCATGGACTGATCACATGACTATCATGTAGTGATCACGTGACTTAATGGCGCTGATCATGTGACTGATCATGCGCTGATCATGTTTGCTATCATACACTGATCATGTGCCTCTGGAGGCAATAAACAAAGAGCTGAGTAGGCACGAATCAAACAGTCAGCAGGCAATAATCATGGAACTCAGGTGTGAGGAATCATGCTGCTCAGCTGGCAATAATCAAGCAGCTGAGCAGGCAGGAATTACGCAGCACAGCTGGCAATTGTCAAGCAGATGACAGGCAGGAATCGTGCAGCTCAGCTGGCAATTGTCAAGCAGATGAGCAGACAGTAATCACGCAGCTCAGCAGGCCCAGATCACGTGACTGAGCATGCACTGTTCACGTGGCTGATCATACACTGATCACGTGATGATCATGCACTGATCACTTGGATATCATGCACTGATCACGTGGCTGATCATACACTGTTCACGTGTCTGACCATGCACTGATCACGTGGCTGATCATACACTGCTCACGTAACTGATCATGCACTGATCACGTGGCTATCATGCACTGATCACGTGGCTGAACATGCACTGTTCACGTGGCTGATCACACACCTGTCACGTGACATATCATGCACTGATCACGTGGCACTCATGCACTGATCACGTGGCTGATCATACTCTGCTCACGTAACTCATGCACACATCACGTGGCTATCATGCACTGCTCACGTGGCTCGTCATGGAATGATCACGTAGCAACCATATACTGGTCACGTGACTGATCATGCAAAGATCACGTAAATGATCATGCACTGTTCACGTGACTGATCATGTACTGATCACGTGACTGATCATGCACTGATCACGTGGCTATCATGCTCTGCTCACGTGGCTGATCATGCAACGATCACGTAGCAACCATGTACTGGTCACGTGACTGATCATGCACTGATCACGTAATTGATCCTGCACTGATCACGTGGCTCATCATGCACTGATCACGTGGCTGATCACACATGTATCACGTGACTGATCATGCACTGATCACGTGGCTATCATGCACTGATCACGTGGATATCATGCACTGATCACGTGGCTGATCACACACGTATCACATGACTGATCATGCACTGATCACGTGGCTATCATGCACTGATCACGTGGCTATCATGCACTGATCACGTGGCTGATCAGGCAATGATCACGTAGCTACCATGTACTGGTCACGTGACTGATCATGCACTGATCACGTAATTGATCATGCACTAATCATGTGGCTGATCATGCACTGATCACGTGGCTGATCATACACTGATCACATAACTGATCATGCACTGATCACGTGACTGATCATGCACTGATCACGTGGCTATCATGCACTGATCACTTGGCTGACATACACTGATCACGTGCCTGGTCATGCACTGATCACGTGGCTGATCATGCACTGATCACGTGACTGATCATGCACTGATCACGTGTCTGATCATGCACTGATCACGTGGCTATCATGCACTGCTCACGTGGCTGATCATGCCATGATCACGCAGCTACCATGTACTGGTCACATGACTGATCATGCACTGATCACGTGACTGATCATGCAGTGATCACGTGGCTATCATGAACTACTCACGTGGCTGATCATGCAATGATCATGTAGCTACCATGTACAGGTCACGTGAATGATCATACACCCATCAGGTGACTGATCATGCACTGATCACGTGGCTATCATGCACTGATCACGAGACTGATCATGCACTGATCACGTCTATATCATGCACTGATCACATGACTGCCCATGCACTGATCACGTGGATGATCATACACTAATCTTGTGACAGATCATGCACTGATCACGTGGCTGATCATGCACTGATACCGTGACTGAGCATGGACTGATCACATGACTATCATGTAGTGATCACGTGACTTAATGGCGCTGATCATGTGACTGATCATGCGCTGATCATGTTTGCTATCATACACTGATCATGTGCCTCTGGAGGCAATAAACAAAGAGCTGAGTAGGCACGAATCAAACAGTCAGCAGGCAATAATCATGGAACTCAGGTGTGAGGAATCATGCTGCTCAGCTGGCAATAATCAAGCAGCTGAGCAGGCAGGAATTACGCAGCACAGCTGGCAATTGTCAAGCAGATGACAGGCAGGAATCGTGCAGCTCAGCTGGCAATTGTCAAGCAGATGAGCAGACAGTAATCACGCAGCTCAGCAGGCCCAGATCACGTGACTGAGCATGCACTGTTCACGTGGCTGATCATACACTGATCACGTGATGATCATGCACTGATCACTTGGATATCATGCACTGATCACGTGGCTGATCATACACTGTTCACGTGTCTGACCATGCACTGATCACGTGGCTGATCATACACTGCTCACGTAACTGATCATGCACTGATCACGTGGCTATCATGCACTGATCACGTGGCTGAACATGCACTGTTCACGTGGCTGATCACACACCTGTCACGTGACATATCATGCACTGATCACGTGGCACTCATGCACTGATCACGTGGCTGATCATACTCTGCTCACGTAACTCATGCACACATCACGTGGCTATCATGCACTGCTCACGTGGCTCGTCATGGAATGATCACGTAGCAACCATATACTGGTAACGTGACTGATCATGCAAAGATCACGTAAATGATCATGCACTGTTCACGTGACTGATCATGTACTGATCACGTGACTGATCATGCACTGATCACGTGGCTATCATGCTCTGCTCACGTGGCTGATCATGCAACGATCACGTAGCAACCATGTACTGGTCACGTGACTGATCATGCACTGATCACGTAATTGATCCTGCACTGATCACGTGGCTCATCATGCACTGATCACGTGGCTGATCACACATGTATCACGTGACTGATCATGCACTGATCACGTGGCTCTCATGCACTGATCACGTGGCTGTCATGCACTGATCACGTGGATATCATGCACTGATCACGTGGCTGATCACACACGTATCACATGACTGATCATGCACTGATCACGTGGCTATCATGCACTGATCACGTGGCTATCATGCACTGATCACGTGGCTGATCATGCAATGATCACGTAGCTACCATGTACTGGTCACGTGACTGATCATGCACTGATCACGTAATTGATCATGCACTGATCATGTGGCTGATCATGCACTGATCACGTGGCTGATCATACACTGATCACATAACTGATCATGCACTGATCACGTGACTGATCATGCACTGATCACGTGGCTATCATGCACTGATCACTTGGCTGGACATACACTGATCACGTGCCTGGTCATGCACTGATCACGTGGCTGATCATGCACTGATCACGTGACTGATCATGCACTGATCACGTGTCTGATCATGCACTGATCACGTGGCTATCATGCACTGCTCACGTGGCTGATCATGCCATGATCACGCAGCTACCATGTACTGGTCACATGACTGATCATGCACTGATCACGTGACTGATCATGCAGTGATCACGTGGCTATCATGCACTACTCACGTGGCTGATCATGCAATGATCATGTAGCTACCATGTACAGGTCACGTGAATGATCATACACCCATCAGGTGACTGATCATGCACTGATCACGTGGCTATCATGCACTGATCACGAGACTGATCATGCACTGATCACGTCTATATCATGCACTGATCACATGACTGCCCATGCACTGATCACGTGGATGATCATACACTAATCTTGTGACAGATCATGCACTGATCACGTGGCTGATCATGCACTGATACCGTGACTGAGCATGGACTGATCACATGACTATCATGTAGTGATCACGTGACTTAATGGCGCTGATCATGTGACTGATCATGCGCTGATCATGTTTGCTATCATACACTGATCATGTGCCTCTGGAGGCAATAAACAAAGAGCTGAGTAGGCACGAATCAAACAGTCAGCAGGCAATAATCATGGAACTCAGGTGTGAGGAATCATGCTGCTCAGCTGGCAATAATCAAGCAGCTGAGCAGGCAGGAATTACGCAGCACAGCTGGCAATTGTCAAGCAGATGACAGGCAGGAATCGTGCAGCTCAGCTGGCAATTGTCAAGCAGATGAGCAGACAGTAATCACGCAGCTCAGCAGGCCCAGATCACGTGACTGAGCATGCACTGTTCACGTGGCTGATCATACACTGATCACGTGATGATCATGCACTGATCACTTGGATATCATGCACTGATCACGTGGCTGATCATACACTGTTCACGTGTCTGACCATGCACTGATCACGTGGCTGATCATACACTGCTCACGTAACTGATCATGCACTGATCACGTGGCTATCATGCACTGATCACGTGGCTGAACATGCACTGTTCACGTGGCTGATCACACACCTGTCACGTGACATATCATGCACTGATCACGTGGCACTCATGCACTGATCACGTGGCTGATCATACTCTGCTCACGTAACTCATGCACACATCACGTGGCTATCATGCACTGCTCACGTGGCTCGTCATGGAATGATCACGTAGCAACCATATACTGGTCACGTGACTGATCATGCAAAGATCACGTAAATGATCATGCACTGTTCACGTGACTGATCATGTACTGATCACGTGACTGATCATGCACTGATCACGTGGCTATCATGCTCTGCTCACGTGGCTGATCATGCAACGATCACGTAGCAACCATGTACTGGTCACGTGACTGATCATGCACTGATCACGTAATTGATCCTGCACTGATCACGTGGCTCATCATGCACTGATCACGTGGCTGATCACACATGTATCACGTGACTGATCATGCACTGATCACGTGGCTCTCATGCACTGATCACGTGGCTGTCATGCACTGATCACGTGGATATCATGCACTGATCACGTGGCTGATCACACACGTATCACATGACTGATCATGCACTGATCACGTGGCTATCATGCACTGATCACGTGGCTATCATGCACTGATCACGTGGCTGATCATGCAATGATCACGTAGCTACCATGTACTGGTCACGTGACTGATCATGCACTGATCACGTAATTGATCATGCACTGATCACGTGGCTGATCATGCACTGATCACGTGGCTGATCATGCACTGATCACGTAACTGATCATGCACTGATCACGTGACTGATCATGCACTGATCACGTGGCTATCATGCACTGATCACGTGGCTGATCATACACTGATCACGTGCCTGATCATGCACTGATCACGTGGCTGATCATGCACTGATCACGTGACTGATCATGCACTGATCACGTGTCTGATCATGCACTGATCACGTGGCTATCATGCACTGCTCACGTGGCTGATCATGCATGATCACGCAGCTACCATGTACTGGTCACATGACTGATCATGCACTGATCACGTGACTGATCATGCACTGATCACGTGGCTATCATGCACTACTCACGTGGCTGATCATGCAATGATCATGTAGCTACATGTACAGGTCACGTGAATGATCATACACCCATCACGTGACTGATCATGCACTGATCACGTGGCTATCATGCACTGATCACGTGACTGATCATGCACTGATCACGTCTATATCATGCACTGATCACGTGACTGATCATGCACTGATCACGTGGATGATCATACACTGATCACGTGACTGATCATGCACTGATCACGTGGCTGATCATGCACTGATCACGTGGCTGATCATGCACTGATCACGTGGCTATCATGCACTGATCACGTGACTGATCATGCACTGATCACGTGACTGATCATGCACTGATCACGTGGCTGATCATGCACTGATCACGTGGCTATCATGCACTGATCACGTGGCTGATCATGCACTGATCACGTAGCTACCATGCACTGATCACGTGACTGATCATGCACTGATCACGTAATTGATCATGCACTGATCACGTGGCTGATCATGCACTGATCACGTGGCTGATCATGCACTGATCACGTGACTGATCATGCACTGATCACGTGACTGATCATGCACTGATCACGTGGCTGATCATGCACTGATCACGTGGCTGATCATGCACTGATCACGTGACTGATCATGCACTGATCACGTGGCTGATCATGCACTGATCACGTGACTGATCATGCACTGATCACGTGGCTGATCATGCACTGATCACGTGACTGATCATGCACTGATCACGTGACTGATCATGCACTGATCACGTGGCTATCATGCACTGCTCACGTGGCTGATCATGCATGATCACGCAGCTACCATGTACTGGTCACATGACTGATCATGCACTGATCACGTGACTGATCATGCACTGATCACGTGGCTATCATGCACTACTCACGTGGCTGATCATGCAATGATCATGTAGCTACCATGTACAGGTCACGTGAATGATCATACACCCATCAGGTGACTGATCATGCACTGATCACGTGGCTATCATGCACTGATCACGAGACTGATCATGCACTGATCACGTCTATATCATGCACTGATCACATGACTGCCCATGCACTGATCACGTGGATGATCATACACTAATCTTGTGACAGATCATGCACTGATCACGTGGCTGATCATGCACTGATACCGTGACTGAGCATGGACTGATCACATGACTATCATGTAGTGATCACGTGACTTAATGGCGCTGATCATGTGACTGATCATGCGCTGATCATGTTTGCTATCATACACTGATCATGTGCCTCTGGAGGCAATAAACAAAGAGCTGAGTAGGCACGAATCAAACAGTCAGCAGGCAATAATCATGGAACTCAGGTGTGAGGAATCATGCTGCTCAGCTGGCAATAATCAAGCAGCTGAGCAGGCAGGAATTACGCAGCACAGCTGGCAATTGTCAAGCAGATGACAGGCAGGAATCGTGCAGCTCAGCTGGCAATTGTCAAGCAGATGAGCAGACAGTAATCACGCAGCTCAGCAGGCCCAGATCACGTGACTGAGCATGCACTGTTCACGTGGCTGATCATACACTGATCACGTGATGATCATGCACTGATCACTTGGATATCATGCACTGATCACGTGGCTGATCATACACTGTTCACGTGTCTGACCATGCACTGATCACGTGGCTGATCATACACTGCTCACGTAACTGATCATGCACTGATCACGTGGCTATCATGCACTGATCACGTGGCTGAACATGCACTGTTCACGTGGCTGATCACACACCTGTCACGTGACATATCATGCACTGATCACGTGGCACTCATGCACTGATCACGTGGCTGATCATACTCTGCTCACGTAACTCATGCACACATCACGTGGCTATCATGCACTGCTCACGTGGCTCGTCATGGAATGATCACGTAGCAACCATATACTGGTCACGTGACTGATCATGCAAAGATCACGTAAATGATCATGCACTGTTCACGTGACTGATCATGTACTGATCACGTGACTGATCATGCACTGATCACGTGGCTATCATGCTCTGCTCACGTGGCTGATCATGCAACGATCACGTAGCAACCATGTACTGGTCACGTGACTGATCATGCACTGATCACGTAATTGATCCTGCACTGATCACGTGGCTCATCATGCACTGATCACGTGGCTGATCACACATGTATCACGTGACTGATCATGCACTGATCACGTGGCTCTCATGCACTGATCACGTGGCTGTCATGCACTGATCACGTGGATATCATGCACTGATCACGTGGCTGATCACACACGTATCACATGACTGATCATGCACTGATCACGTGGCTATCATGCACTGATCACGTGGCTGATCATGCACTGATCACGTGGCTGATCATGCACTGATCACGTGGCTGATCATGCACTGATCACGTAGCTATCATGCACTGATCACGTGACTGATCATGCACTGATCACGTGGCTGATCATGCACTGATCACGTGACTGATCATGCACTGATCACGTGGCTGATCATGCACTGATCACGTGACTGATCATGCACTGATCACGTGTCTGATCATGCACTGATCACGTGGCTATCATGCACTGATCACGTGGCTGATCATGCATGATCACGCAGCTACCATGTACTGGTCACATGACTGATCATGCACTGATCACGTGACTGATCATGCACTGATCACGTGGCTATCATGCACTACTCACGTGGCTGATCATGCAATGATCATGTAGCTACCATGTACAGGTCACGTGAATGATCATACACCCATCAGGTGACTGATCATGCACTGATCACGTGGCTATCATGCACTGATCACGTGACTGATCATGCACTGATCACGTCTATATCATGCACTGATCACATGACTGCCCATGCACTGATCACGTGGATGATCATACACTAATCATGTGACAGATCATGCACTGATCACGTGGCTGATCATGCACTGATACCGTGACTGAGCATGGACTGATCACATGACTATCATGTAGTGATCACGTGACTTAATGGCGCTGATCATGTGACTGATCATGCGCTGATCATGTTTGCTATCATACACTGATCATGTGCCTCTGGAGGCAATAAACAAAGAGCTGAGTAGGCACGAATCAAACAGTCAGCAGGCAATAATCATGGAACTCAGGTGTGAGGAATCATGCTGCTCAGCTGGCAATAATCAAGCAGCTGAGCAGGCAGGAATTACGCAGCACAGCTGGCAATTGTCAAGCAGATGACAGGCAGGAATCGTGCAGCTCAGCTGGCAATTGTCAAGCAGATGAGCAGACAGTAATCACGCAGCTCAGCAGGCCCTGATCACGTGACTGAGCATGCACTGATCACGTGGCTGATCATACACTGATCACGTGTCTGATCATGCACTGATCACGTGGCTGATCATACACTGATCACGTAACTGATCATGCACTGATCACGTGGCTATCATGCACTGATCACGTGGCTGATCATGCACTGATCACGTGGCTGATCACACACTGTCACGTGACTATCATGCACTGATCACGTGGCACTCATGCACTGATCACGTGGCTGATCATACACTGATCACGTAACTCATGCACTGATCACGTGGCTATCATGCACTGATCACGTGGCTGTCATGCAATGATCACGTGGCTACCATATACTGGTCACGTGACTGATCATGCACTGATCACGTAAATGATCATGCACTGTTCACGTGACTGATCATGCACTGATCACGTGACTGATCATGCACTGATCACGTGGCTATCATGCACTGCTCACGTGGCTGTTCATGCAATGATCACGTAGCTACCATGTACTGGTCACGTGACTGATCATGCACTGATCACGTAATTGATCATGCACTGATCACGTGGCTATCATGCACTTATCACGAGACTGATCATGCACTGATCACGTCTATATCATGCACTGATCACATGACTGCCCATGCACTGATCACGTGGATGATCATACACTAATCATGTGACAGATCATGCACTGATCA
This sequence comes from Bos javanicus, assembly GCF_032452875.1. Classification (NCBI taxonomy): domain Eukaryota; kingdom Metazoa; phylum Chordata; class Mammalia; order Artiodactyla; family Bovidae; genus Bos; species Bos javanicus. The sequence goes on along the minus strand of NW_026893754.1, from coordinate 254,728 downwards.
CGTGGCTGATCATGCACTGATACCGTGACTGAGCATGGACTGATCACATGACTATCATGTAGTGATCACGTGACTTAATGGCGCTGATCATGTGACTGATCATGCGCTGATCATGTTTGCTATCATACACTGATCATGTGCCTCTGGAGGCAATAAACAAAGAGCTGAGTAGGCACGAATCAAACAGTCAGCAGGCAATAATCATGGAACTCAGGTGTGAGGAATCATGCTGCTCAGCTGGCAATAATCAAGCAGCTGAGCAGGCAGGAATTACGCAGCACAGCTGGCAATTGTCAAGCAGATGACAGGCAGGAATCGTGCAGCTCAGCTGGCAATTGTCAAGCAGATGAGCAGACAGTAATCACGCAGCTCAGCAGGCCCTGATCACGTGACTGAGCATGCACTGTTCACGTGGCTGATCATACACTGATCACGTGATGATCATGCACTGATCACTTGGATATCATGCACTGATCACGTGGCTGATCATACACTGTTCACGTGTCTGACCATGCACTGATCACGTGGCTGATCATACACTGCTCACGTAACTGATCATGCACTGATCACGTGGCTATCATGCACTGATCACGTGGCTGAACATGCACTGTTCACGTGGCTGATCACACACCTGTCACGTGACATATCATGCACTGATCACGTGGCACTCATGCACTGATCACGTGGCTGATCATACTCTGCTCACGTAACTCATGCACACATCACGTGGCTATCATGCACTGCTCACGTGGCTCGTCATGGAATGATCACGTAGCAACCATATACTGGTCACGTGACTGATCATGCACTGATCACGTAAATGATCATGCACTGTTCACGTGACTGATCATGTACTGATCACGTGACTGATCATGCACTGATCACGTGGCTATCATGCTCTGCTCACGTGGCTGATCATGCAACGATCACGTAGCAACCATGTACTGGTCACGTGACTGATCATGCACTGATCACGTAATTGATCCTGCACTGATCACGTGGCTCATCATGCACTGATCACGTGGCTGATCACACATGTATCACGTGACTGATCATGCACTGATCACGTGGCTCTCATGCACTGATCACGTGGCTGTCATGCACTGATCACGTGGATATCATGCACTGATCACGTGGCTGATCACACACGTATCACATGACTGATCATGCACTGATCACGTGGCTATCATGCACTGATCACGTGGCTATCATGCACTGATCACGTGGCTGATCATGCAATGATCACGTAGCTACCATGTACTGATCACGTGACTGATCATGCACTGATCACGTAATTGATCATGCACTGATCACGTGGCTGATCATGCACTGATCACGTGGCTGATCATGCACTGATCACGTAACTGATCATGCACTGATCACGTGACTGATCATGCACTGATCACGTGGCTATCATGCACTGATCACTTGGCTGACATGCACTGATCACGTGCCTGATCATGCACTGATCACGTGGCTGATCATGCACTGATCACGTGACTGATCATGCACTGATCACGTGTCTGATCATGCACTGATCACGTGGCTATCATGCACTGCTCACGTGGCTGATCATGCCATGATCACGCAGCTACCATGTACTGGTCACATGACTGATCATGCACTGATCACGTGACTGATCATGCACTGATCACGTGGCTATCATGCACTACTCACGTGGCTGATCATGCAATGATCATGTAGCTACCATGTACAGGTCACGTGAATGATCATACACCCATCAGGTGACTGATCATGCACTGATCACGTGGCTATCATGCACTGATCACGAGACTGATCATGCACTGATCACGTCTATATCATGCACTGATCACATGACTGCCCATGCACTGATCACGTGGATGATCATACACTAATCTTGTGACAGATCATGCACTGATCACGTGGCTGATCATGCACTGATACCGTGACTGAGCATGGACTGATCACATGACTATCATGTAGTGATCACGTGACTTAATGGCGCTGATCATGTGACTGATCATGCGCTGATCATGTTTGCTATCATACACTGATCATGTGCCTCTGGAGGCAATAAACAAAGAGCTGAGTAGGCACGAATCAAACAGTCAGCAGGCAATAATCATGGAACTCAGGTGTGAGGAATCATGCTGCTCAGCTGGCAATAATCAAGCAGCTGAGCAGGCAGGAATTACGCAGCACAGCTGGCAATTGTCAAGCAGATGACAGGCAGGAATCGTGCAGCTCAGCTGGCAATTGTCAAGCAGATGAGCAGACAGTAATCACGCAGCTCAGCAGGCCCAGATCACGTGACTGAGCATGCACTGTTCACGTGGCTGATCATACACTGATCACGTGATGATCATGCACTGATCACTTGGATATCATGCACTGATCACGTGGCTGATCATACACTGTTCACGTGTCTGACCATGCACTGATCACGTGGCTGATCATACACTGCTCACGTAACTGATCATGCACTGATCACGTGGCTATCATGCACTGATCACGTGGCTGAACATGCACTGTTCACGTGGCTGATCACACACCTGTCACGTGACATATCATGCACTGATCACGTGGCACTCATGCACTGATCACGTGGCTGATCATACTCTGCTCACGTAACTCATGCACACATCACGTGGCTATCATGCACTGCTCACGTGGCTCGTCATGGAATGATCACGTAGCAACCATATACTGGTCACGTGACTGATCATGCAAAGATCACGTAAATGATCATGCACTGTTCACGTGACTGATCATGTACTGATCACGTGACTGATCATGCACTGATCACGTGGCTATCATGCACTGCTCACGTGGCTGATCATGCAACGATCACGTAGCAACCATGTACTGGTCACGTGACTGATCATGCACTGATCACGTAATTGATCCTGCACTGATCACGTGGCTCATCATGCACTGATCACGTGGCTGATCACACATGTATCACGTGACTGATCATGCACTGATCACGTGGCTCTCATGCACTGATCACGTGGCTGTCATGCACTGATCACGTGGATATCATGCACTGATCACGTGGCTGATCACACACGTATCACATGACTGATCATGCACTGATCACGTGGCTATCATGCACTGATCACGTGGCTATCATGCACTGATCACGTGGCTGATCATGCAATGATCACGTAGCTACCATGTACTGGTCACGTGACTGATCATGCACTGATCACGTAATTGATCATGCACTGATCATGTGGCTGATCATGCACTGATCACGTGGCTGATCATACACTGATCACATAACTGATCATGCACTGATCACGTGACTGATCATGCACTGATCACGTGGCTATCATGCACTGATCACTTGGCTGACATACACTGATCACGTGCCTGGTCATGCACTGATCACGTGGCTGATCATGCACTGATCACGTGACTGATCATGCACTGATCACGTGTCTGATCATGCACTGATCACGTGGCTATCATGCACTGCTCACGTGGCTGATCATGCCATGATCACGCAGCTACCATGTACTGGTCACATGACTGATCATGCACTGATCACGTGACTGATCATGCAGTGATCACGTGGCTATCATGAACTACTCACGTGGCTGATCATGCAATGATCATGTAGCTACCATGTACAGGTCACGTGAATGATCATACACCCATCAGGTGACTGATCATGCACTGATCACGTGGCTATCATGCACTGATCACGAGACTGATCATGCACTGATCACGTCTATATCATGCACTGATCACATGACTGCCCATGCACTGATCACGTGGATGATCATACACTAATCTTGTGACAGATCATGCACTGATCACGTGGCTGATCATGCACTGATACCGTGACTGAGCATGGACTGATCACATGACTATCATGTAGTGATCACGTGACTTAATGGCGCTGATCATGTGACTGATCATGCGCTGATCATGTTTGCTATCATACACTGATCATGTGCCTCTGGAGGCAATAAACAAAGAGCTGAGTAGGCACGAATCAAACAGTCAGCAGGCAATAATCATGGAACTCAGGTGTGAGGAATCATGCTGCTCAGCTGGCAATAATCAAGCAGCTGAGCAGGCAGGAATTACGCAGCACAGCTGGCAATTGTCAAGCAGATGACAGGCAGGAATCGTGCAGCTCAGCTGGCAATTGTCAAGCAGATGAGCAGACAGTAATCACGCAGCTCAGCAGGCCCAGATCACGTGACTGAGCATGCACTGTTCACGTGGCTGATCATACACTGATCACGTGATGATCATGCACTGATCACTTGGATATCATGCACTGATCACGTGGCTGATCATACACTGTTCACGTGTCTGACCATGCACTGATCACGTGGCTGATCATACACTGCTCACGTAACTGATCATGCACTGATCACGTGGCTATCATGCACTGATCACGTGGCTGAACATGCACTGTTCACGTGGCTGATCACACACCTGTCACGTGACATATCATGCACTGATCACGTGGCACTCATGCACTGATCACGTGGCTGATCATACTCTGCTCACGTAACTCATGCACACATCACGTGGCTATCATGCACTGCTCACGTGGCTCGTCATGGAATGATCACGTAGCAACCATGTACTGGTCACGTGACTGATCATGCACTGATCACGTAACTGATCATGCACTGATCACGTGGCTGATCATGCACTGATCACGTGGCTGATCACACTGATCACGTGACTGATCATGCACTGATCACGTGGCTCATGCACTGATCACGTGGCTGATCATGCACTGATCACGTGGATATCATGCACTGATCACGTGGCTGATCACACTATCACGTGACTGATCATGCACTGATCACGTGGCTATCATGCACTGATCACGTGGCTATCATGCACTGATCACGTGGCTGTCATGCACTGATCACGTAGCAACCATGTACTGGTCACGTGACTGATCATGCACTGATCACGTAATTGATCATGCACTGATCACGTGGCTGATCATGCACTGATCACGTGGCTGATCACACATGTATCACGTGACTGATCATGCACTGATCACGTGGCTCTCATGCACTGATCACGTGGTTGTCATGCACTGATCACGTGGATATCATGCACTGATCACGTGGCTGATCACACACGTATCACATGACTGATCATGCACTGATCACGTGGCTATCATGCACTGATCACGTGGCTATCATGCACTGATCACGTGGCTGATCATGCAATGATCACGTAGCTACCATGTACTGGTCACGTGACTGATCATGCACTGATCACGTAATTGATCATGCACTGATCATGTGGCTGATCATGCACTGATCACGTGGCTGATCATGCACTGATCACGTAACTGATCATGCACTGATCACGTGACTGATCATGCACTGATCACGTGGCTATCATGCACTGATCACGTGGCTGACATACACTGATCACGTGCCTGATCATGCACTGATCACGTGGCTGATCATGCACTGATCACGTGACTGATCATGCACTGATCACGTGTCTGATCATGCACTGATCACGTGGCTATCATGCACTGCTCACGTGGCTGATCATGCCATGATCACGCAGCTACCATGTACTGGTCACATGACTGATCATGCACTGATCACGTGACTGATCATGCAGTGATCACGTGGCTATCATGCACTACTCACGTGGCTGATCATGCAATGATCATGTAGCTACCATGTACAGGTCACGTGAATGATCATACACCCATCAGGTGACTGATCATGCACTGATCACGTGGCTATCATGCACTGATCACGAGACTGATCATGCACTGATCACGTCTATATCATGCACTGATCACATGACTGCCCATGCACTGATCACGTGGATGATCATACACTAATCTTGTGACAGATCATGCACTGATCACGTGGCTGATCATGCACTGATACCGTGACTGAGCATGGACTGATCACATGACTATCATGTAGTGATCACGTGACTTAATGGCGCTGATCATGTGACTGATCATGCGCTGATCATGTTTGCTATCATACACTGATCATGTGCCTCTGGAGGCAATAAACAAAGAGCTGAGTAGGCACGAATCAAACAGTCAGCAGGCAATAATCATGGAACTCAGGTGTGAGGAATCATGCTGCTCAGCTGGCAATAATCAAGCAGCTGAGCAGGCAGGAATTACGCAGCACAGCTGGCAATTGTCAAGCAGATGACAGGCAGGAATCGTGCAGCTCAGCTGGCAATTGTCAAGCAGATGAGCAGACAGTAATCACGCAGCTCAGCAGGCCCAGATCACGTGACTGAGCATGCACTGTTCACGTGGCTGATCATACACTGATCACGTGATGATCATGCACTGATCACTTGGATATCATGCACTGATCACGTGGCTGATCATACACTGTTCACGTGTCTGACCATGCACTGATCACGTGGCTGATCATACACTGCTCACGTAACTGATCATGCACTGATCACGTGGCTATCATGCACTGATCACGTGGCTGAACATGCACTGTTCACGTGGCTGATCACACACCTGTCACGTGACATATCATGCACTGATCACGTGGCACTCATGCACTGATCACGTGGCTGATCATACTCTGCTCACGTAACTCATGCACACATCACGTGGCTATCATGCACTGCTCACGTGGCTGTCATGGAATGATCACGTAGCAACCATGTACTGGTCACGTGACTGATCATGCACTGATCACGTAATTGATCATGCACTGATCACGTGGCTGATCATGCACTGATCACGTGGCTGATCACACATGATCACGTGACTGATCATGCACTGATCACGTGGCTGATCATGCACTGATCACGTGGCTGATCATGCACTGATCACGTGGATATCATGCACTGATCACGTGGCTGATCACACACGTATGACTGATCATGCACTGATCACGTGGCTATCATGCACTGATCACGTGGCTATCATGCACTGATCACGTGGCTGATCATGCAATGATCACGTAGCTACCATGTACTGGTCACGTGACTGATCATGCACTGATCACGTAATTGATCATGCACTGATCACGTGGCTGATCATGCACTGATCACGTGGCTGATCATGCACTGATCACGTGACTGATCATGCACTGATCACGTGACTGATCATGCACTGATCACGTGGCTATCATGCACTGATCACGTGGCTGATCATGCACTGATCACGTGCCTGATCATGCACTGATCACGTGGCTGATCATGCACTGATCACGTGACTGATCATGCACTGATCACGTGTCTGATCATGCACTGATCACGTGGCTATCATGCACTGATCACGTGGCTGATCATGCATGATCACGCAGCTACCATGTACTGGTCACATGACTGATCATGCACTGATCACGTGACTGATCATGCACTGATCACGTGGCTATCATGCACTACTCACGTGGCTGATCATGCAATGATCATGTAGCTACATGTACAGGTCACGTGAATGATCATGCACTGATCACGTGACTGATCATGCACTGATCACGTGGCTATCATGCACTGATCACGTGACTGATCATGCACTGATCACGTCTATATCATGCACTGATCACATGACTGCCCATGCACTGATCACGTGGATGATCATACACTGATCACGTGACTGATCATGCACTGATCACGTGGCTGATCATGCACTGATCACGTGGCTGATCATGCACTGATCACGTAGCTATCATGCACTGATCACGTGACTGATCATGCACTGATCACGTGACTGATCATGCACTGATCACGTGGCTGATCATGCACTGATCACGTGGCTATCATGCACTGATCACGTGGCTGATCATGCAATGATCACGTAGCTACCACACTGATCACGTGACTGATCATGCACTGATCACGTAATTGATCATGCACTGATCACGTGGCTGATCATGCACTGATCACGTGGCTGATCATGCACTGATCACGTGACTGATCATGCACTGATCACGTGACTGATCATGCACTGATCACGTGGCTGATCATGCACTGATCACGTGGCTGATCATGCACTGATCACGTGACTGATCATGCACTGATCACGTGGCTGATCATGCACTGATCACGTGACTGATCATGCACTGATCACGTGGCTGATCATGCACTGATCACGTGACTGATCATGCACTGATCACGTGACTGATCATGCACTGATCACGTGGCTATCATGCACTGCTCACGTGGCTGATCATGCCATGATCACGCAGCTACCATGTACTGGTCACATGACTGATCATGCACTGATCACGTGACTGATCATGCAGTGATCACGTGGCTATCATGCACTACTCACGTGGCTGATCATGCAATGATCATGTAGCTACCATGTACAGGTCACGTGAATGATCATACACCCATCAGGTGACTGATCATGCACTGATCACGTGGCTATCATGCACTGATCACGAGACTGATCATGCACTGATCACGTCTATATCATGCACTGATCACATGACTGCCCATGCACTGATCACGTGGATGATCATACACTAATCATGTGACAGATCATGCACTGATCACGTGGCTGATCATGCACTGATACCGTGACTGAGCATGGACTGATCACATGACTATCATGTAGTGATCACGTGACTTAATGGCGCTGATCATGTGACTGATCATGCGCTGATCATGTTTGCTATCATACACTGATCATGTGCCTCTGGAGGCAATAAACAAAGAGCTGAGTAGGCACGAATCAAACAGTCAGCAGGCAATAATCATGGAACTCAGGTGTGAGGAATCATGCTGCTCAGCTGGCAATAATCAAGCAGCTGAGCAGGCAGGAATTACGCAGCACAGCTGGCAATTGTCAAGCAGATGACAGGCAGGAATCGTGCAGCTCAGCTGGCAATTGTCAAGCAGATGAGCAGACAGTAATCACGCAGCTCAGCAGGCCCAGATCACGTGACTGAGCATGCACTGTTCACGTGGCTGATCATACACTGATCACGTGATGATCATGCACTGATCACTTGGATATCATGCACTGATCACGTGGCTGATCATACACTGTTCACGTGTCTGACCATGCACTGATCACGTGGCTGATCATACACTGCTCACGTAACTGATCATGCACTGATCACGTGGCTATCATGCACTGATCACGTGGCTGAACATGCACTGTTCACGTGGCTGATCACACACCTGTCACGTGACATATCATGCACTGATCACGTGGCACTCATGCACTGATCACGTGGCTGATCATACTCTGCTCACGTAACTCATGCACACATCACGTGGCTATCATGCACTGCTCACGTGGCTCGTCATGGAATGATCACGTAGCTACCATATACTGGTCACGTGACTGATCATGCAGATCACGTAAATGATCATGCACTGTTCACGTGACTGATCATGTACTGATCACGTGACTGATCATGCACTGATCACGTGGCTATCATGCACTGCTCACGTGGCTGATCATGCAACGATCACGTAGCAACCATGTACTGGTCACGTGACTGATCATGCACTGATCACGTAATTGATCATGCACTGATCACGTGGCTCATCATGCACTGATCACGTGGCTGATCACACATGTATCACGTGACTGATCATGCACTGATCACGTGGCTCATGCACTGATCACGTGGCTGTCATGCACTGATCACGTGGATATCATGCACTGATCACGTGGCTGATCACACACGTATCACATGACTGATCATGCACTGATCACGTGGCTATCATGCACTGATCACGTGGCTGATCATGCACTGATCACGTGGCTATCATGCACTGATCACGTGGCTGATCATGCACTGATCACGTAGCTACCATGTACTGATCACGTGACTGATCATGCACTGATCACGTAATTGATCATGCACTGATCACGTGGCTGATCATGCACTGATCACGTGGCTGATCACACATGATCACGTGACTGATCATGCACTGATCACGTGGCTATCATGCACTGATCACGTGGCTGATCATGCACTGATCACGTGGATATCATGCACTGATCACGTGGCTGATCACACACGATCACGTGACTGATCATGCACTGATCACGTGGCTATCATGCACTGATCACGTGGCTATCATGCACTGATCACGTGGCTGATCATGCAATGATCACGTAGCTACCATGTACTGTCACGTGACTGATCATGCACTGATCACGTAATTGATCATGCACTGATCACGTGGCTGATCATGCACTGATCACGTGGCTGATCATGCACTGATCACGTGACTGATCATGCACTGATCACGTGACTGATCATGCACTGATCACGTGGCTATCATGCACTGATCACGTGGCTGATCATGCACTGATCACGTGCCTGATCATGCACTGATCACGTGGCTGATCATGCACTGATCACGTGACTGATCATGCACTGATCACGTGGCTGATCATGCACTGATCACGTGACTGATCATGCACTGATCACGTGTCTGATCATGCACTGATCACGTGGCTATCATGCACTGCTCACGTGGCTGATCATGCCATGATCACGCAGCTACCATGTACTGGTCACATGACTGATCATGCACTGATCACGTGACTGATCATGCACTGATCACGTGGCTATCATGCACTACTCACGTGGCTGATCATGCAATGATCATGTAGCTACCATGTACAGGTCACGTGAATGATCATACACCCATCAGGTGACTGATCATGCACTGATCACGTGGCTATCATGCACTGATCACGAGACTGATCATGCACTGATCACGTCTATATCATGCACTGATCACATGACTGCCCATGCACTGATCACGTGGATGATCATACACTAATCTTGTGACAGATCATGCACTGATCACGTGGCTGATCATGCACTGATACCGTGACTGAGCATGGACTGATCACATGACTATCATGTAGTGATCACGTGACTTAATGGCGCTGATCATGTGACTGATCATGCGCTGATCATGTTTGCTATCATACACTGATCATGTGCCTCTGGAGGCAATAAACAAAGAGCTGAGTAGGCACGAATCAAACAGTCAGCAGGCAATAATCATGGAACTCAGGTGTGAGGAATCATGCTGCTCAGCTGGCAATAATCAAGCAGCTGAGCAGGCAGGAATTACGCAGCACAGCTGGCAATTGTCAAGCAGATGACAGGCAGGAATCGTGCAGCTCAGCTGGCAATTGTCAAGCAGATGAGCAGACAGTAATCACGCAGCTCAGCAGGCCCTGATCACGTGACTGAGCATGCACTGTTCACGTGGCTGATCATACACTGATCACGTGTCTGATCATGCACTGATCACGTGGCTGATCATGCACTGATCACGTAACTGATCATGCACTGATCACGTGGCTATCATGCACTGATCACGTGGCTGAACATGCACTGTTCACGTGGCTGATCACACACCTGTCACGTGACATATCATGCACTGATCACGTGGCACTCATGCACTGATCACGTGGCTGATCATACTCTGCTCACGTAACTCATGCACACATCACGTGGCTATCATGCACTGCTCACGTGGCTCGTCATGGAATGATCACGTAGCAACCATATACTGGTCACGTGACTGATCATGCAAAGATCACGTAAATGATCATGCACTGTTCACGTGACTGATCATGTACTGATCACGTGACTGATCATGCACTGATCACGTGGCTATCATGCACTGCTCACGTGGCTGATCATGCAACGATCACGTAGCAACCATGTACTGGTCACGTGACTGATCATGCACTGATCACGTAATTGATCATGCACTGATCACGTGGCTCATCATGCACTGATCACGTGGCTGATCACACATGTATCACGTGACTGATCATGCACTGATCACGTGGCTATCATGCACTGATCACGTGGCTGTCATGCACTGATCACGTGGATATCATGCACTGATCACGTGGCTGATCACACACGTATCACATGACTGATCATGCACTGATCACGTGGCTATCATGCACTGATCACGTGGCTATCATGCACTGATCACGTGGCTGATCATGCAATGATCACGTAGCTACCATGTACTGGTCACGTGACTGATCATGCACTGATCACGTAATTGATCATGCACTGATCACGTGGCTGATCATGCACTGATCACGTGGCTGATCATGCACTGATCACGTGACTGATCATGCACTGATCACGTGACTGATCATGCACTGATCACGTGGCTATCATGCACTGATCACGTGGCTGATCATACACTGATCACGTGCCTGATCATGCACTGATCACGTGGCTGATCATGCACTGATCACGTGACTGATCATGCACTGATCACGTGGCTGATCATGCACTGATCACGTGACTGATCATGCACTGATCACGTGTCTGATCATGCACTGATCACGTGGCTATCATGCACTGCTCACGTGGCTGATCATGCCATGATCACGCAGCTACCATGTACTGGTCACATGACTGATCATGCACTGATCACGTGACTGATCATGCAGTGATCACGTGGCTATCATGCACTACTCACGTGGCTGATCATGCAATGATCATGTAGCTACCATGTACAGGTCACGTGAATGATCATACACCCATCAGGTGACTGATCATGCACTGATCACGTGGCTATCATGCACTGATCACGAGACTGATCATGCACTGATCACGTCTATATCATGCACTGATCACATGACTGCCCATGCACTGATCACGTGGATGATCATACACTAATCTTGTGACAGATCATGCACTGATCACGTGGCTGATCATGCACTGATACCGTGACTGAGCATGGACTGATCACATGACTATCATGTAGTGATCACGTGACTTAATGGCGCTGATCATGTGACTGATCATGCGCTGATCATGTTTGCTATCATACACTGATCATGTGCCTCTGGAGGCAATAAACAAAGAGCTGAGTAGGCACGAATCAAACAGTCAGCAGGCAATAATCATGGAACTCAGGTGTGAGGAATCATGCTGCTCAGCTGGCAATAATCAAGCAGCTGAGCAGGCAGGAATTACGCAGCACAGCTGGCAATTGTCAAGCAGATGACAGGCAGGAATCGTGCAGCTCAGCTGGCAATTGTCAAGCAGATGAGCAGACAGTAATCACGCAGCTCAGCAGGCCCAGATCACGTGACTGAGCATGCACTGTTCACGTGGCTGATCATACACTGATCACGTGATGATCATGCACTGATCACTTGGATATCATGCACTGATCACGTGGCTGATCATACACTGTTCACGTGTCTGACCATGCACTGATCACGTGGCTGATCATGCACTGCTCACGTAACTGATCATGCACTGATCACGTGGCTATCATGCACTGATCACGTGGCTGAACATGCACTGTTCACGTGGCTGATCACACACCTGTCACGTGACATATCATGCACTGATCACGTGGCACTCATGCACTGATCACGTGGCTGATCATACTCTGCTCACGTAACTCATGCACACATCACGTGGCTATCATGCACTGCTCACGTGGCTCGTCATGGAATGATCACGTAGCAACCATATACTGGTCACGTGACTGATCATGCAGATCACGTAAATGATCATGCACTGTTCACGTGACTGATCATGTACTGATCACGTGACTGATCATGCACTGATCACGTGGCTATCATGCTCTGCTCACGTGGCTGATCATGCAACGATCACGTAGCAACCATGTACTGGTCACGTGACTGATCATGCACTGATCACGTAATTGATCCTGCACTGATCACGTGGCTCATCATGCACTGATCACGTGGCTGATCACACATGTATCACGTGACTGATCATGCACTGATCACGTGGCTCTCATGCACTGATCACGTGGCTGTCATGCACTGATCACGTGGATATCATGCACTGATCACGTGGCTGATCACACACGTATCACATGACTGATCATGCACTGATCACGTGGCTATCATGCACTGATCACGTGGCTATCATGCACTGATCACGTGGCTGATCATGCACTGATCACGTGGCTATCATGCACTGATCACGTGGCTGATCATGCACTGATCACGTGACTGATCATGCACTGATCACGTGACTGATCATGCACTGATCACGTGGCTATCATGCACTGATCACGTGGCTGATCATGCACTGATCACGTGACTGATCATGCACTGATCACGTGACTGATCATGCACTGATCACGTGATCATGCACTGATCACGTGGCTGATCATGCACTGATCACGTGGCTATCATGCACTGATCACGTGGCTGATCATGCACTGATCACGTAGCTATCATGCACTGATCACGTGACTGATCATGCACTGATCACGTGGCTGATCATGCACTGATCACGTGGCTGATCATGCACTGATCACGTGGCTATCATGCACTGATCACGTGGCTGATCATGCACTGATCACGTAGCTACCATGTACTGGTCACGTGACTGATCATGCACTGATCACGTAATTGATCATGCACTGATCACGTGGCTGATCATGCACTGATCACGTGGCTGATCACACATGATCACGTGACTGATCATGCACTGATCACGTGGCTATCATGCACTGATCACGTGGCTGATCATGCACTGATCACGTGGCTATCATGCACTGATCACGTGGCTGATCATGCACTGATCACGTGACTGATCATGCACTGATCACGTGGCTATCATGCACTGATCACGTGGCTATCATGCACTGATCACGTGGCTGATCATGCACTGATCACGTAGCTACCATGCACTGATCACGTGGCTGATCATGCACTGATCACGTGACTGATCATGCACTGATCACGTGGCTGATCATGCACTGATCACGTGGCTGATCATGCACTGATCACATGACTGATCATGCACTGATCATGCACTGATCACGTGGCACTCATGCACTGATCACGTGGCTGATCATACACTGATCACGTAACTCATGCACTGATCACGTGGCTATCATGCACTGATCACGTGGCTGTCATGCAATGATCACGTAGCTACCATATACTGGTCACGTGACTGATCATGCACTGATCACGTAAATGATCATGCACTGATCACGTGACTGATCATGCACTGATCACGTGACTGATCATGCACTGATCACGTGGCTATCATGCACTGATCACGTGGCTGATCATGCAACGATCACGTAGCAACCATGTACTGGTCACGTGACTGATCATGCACTGATCACGTAATTGATCATGCACTGATCACGTGGCTCATCATGCACTGATCACGTGGCTGATCACACATGATCACGTGACTGATCATGCACTGATCACGTGGCTATCATGCACTGATCACGTGGCTGATCATGCACTGATCACGTGGATATCATGCACTGATCACGTGGCTGATCACACACGTATCACGTGACTGATCATGCACTGATCACGTGGCTATCATGCACTGATCACGTGGCTATCATGCACTGATCACGTGGCTGATCATGCAATGATCACGTAGCTACCATGCACTGGTCACGTGACTGATCATGCACTGATCACGTAATTGATCATGCACTGATCACGTGGCTGATCATGCACTGATCACGTGGCTGATCATGCACTGATCACGTGACTGATCATGCACTGATCACGTGACTGATCATGCACTGATCACGTGGCTATCATGCACTGATCACGTGGCTGATCATGCACTGATCACGTGACTGATCATGCACTGATCACGTGGCTGATCATGCACTGATCACGTGACTGATCATGCACTGATCTCATGTATGATCATGCACTGATCACGTGACTGATCATGCACTGATCACGTGGCTGATCATGCACTGATCACGTGGCTATCATGCACTGATCACGTGGCTGATCATGCATGATCACGCAGCTATCATGCACTGATCACGTGACTGATCATGCACTGATCACGTGACTGATCATGCACTGATCACGTGGCTATCATGCACTGATCACGTGGCTGATCATGCACTGATCACGTAGCTACCATGCACTGATCACGTGACTGATCATGCACTGATCACGTGACTGATCATGCACTGATCACGTGGCTATCATGCACTGATCACGTGACTGATCATGCACTGATCACGTCTATATCATGCACTGATCACGTGACTGATCATGCACTGATCACGTGGATGATCATGCACTGATCACGTGACTGATCATGCACTGATCACGTGGCTGATCATGCACTGATCACGTGGCTGATCATGCACTGATCACGTGACTGATCATGCACTGATCACGTGACTGATCATGCACTGATCACGTGGCTATCATGCACTGATCACGTGGCTGATCATACACTGATCACGTGCCTGATCATGCACTGATCACGTGGCTGATCATGCACTGATCACGTGACTGATCATGCACTGATCACGTGTCTGATCATGCACTGATCACGTGGCTATCATGCACTGCTCACGTGGCTGATCATGCCATGATCACGCAGCTACCATGTACTGGTCACATGACTGATCATGCACTGATCACGTGACTGATCATGCAGTGATCACGTGGCTATCATGCACTACTCACGTGGCTGATCATGCAATGATCATGTAGCTACCATGTACAGGTCACGTGAATGATCATACACCCATCAGGTGACTGATCATGCACTGATCACGTGGCTATCATGCACTGATCACGAGACTGATCATGCACTGATCACGTCTATATCATGCACTGATCACATGACTGCCCATGCACTGATCACGTGGATGATCATACACTAATCTTGTGACAGATCATGCACTGATCACGTGGCTGATCATGCACTGATACCGTGACTGAGCATGGACTGATCACATGACTATCATGTAGTGATCACGTGACTTAATGGCGCTGATCATGTGACTGATCATGCGCTGATCATGTTTGCTATCATACACTGATCATGTGCCTCTGGAGGCAATAAACAAAGAGCTGAGTAGGCACGAATCAAACAGTCAGCAGGCAATAATCATGGAACTCAGGTGTGAGGAATCATGCTGCTCAGCTGGCAATAATCAAGCAGCTGAGCAGGCAGGAATTACGCAGCACAGCTGGCAATTGTCAAGCAGATGACAGGCAGGAATCGTGCAGCTCAGCTGGCAATTGTCAAGCAGATGAGCAGACAGTAATCACGCAGCTCAGCAGGCCCAGATCACGTGACTGAGCATGCACTGTTCACGTGGCTGATCATACACTGATCACGTGATGATCATGCACTGATCACTTGGATATCATGCACTGATCACGTGGCTGATCATACACTGTTCACGTGTCTGACCATGCACTGATCACGTGGCTGATCATACACTGCTCACGTAACTGATCATGCACTGATCACGTGGCTATCATGCACTGATCACGTGGCTGATCATGCACTGATCACGTGGCTGATCACACACTGTCACGTGACTATCATGCACTGATCACGTGGCTGATCATGCACTGATCACGTGGCTGATCATGCACTGATCACGTGACTGATCATGCACTGATCACGTGGCTGATCATGCACTGATCACGTGGCTGATCATGCACTGATCACGTGACTGATCATGCACTGATCACGTGGCTATCATGCACTGATCACGTGGCTGATCATGCACTGATCACGTAGCTACCATGTACTGTCACGTGACTGATCATGCACTGATCACGTAATTGATCATGCACTGATCACGTGGCTGATCATGCACTGATCACGTGACTGATCATGCACTGATCACGTGACTGATCATGCACTGATCACGTGGCTATCATGCACTGATCACGTGGCTGATCATGCACTGATCACGTGGCTATCATGCACTGATCACGTGGCTGATCATGCACTGATCACGTGACTGATCATGCACTGATCACGTGACTGATCATGCACTGATCACGTGGCTATCATGCACTGATCACGTGGCTGATCATGCACTGATCACGTGACTGATCATGCACTGATCACGTGACTGATCATGCACTGATCACGTGGCTATCATGCACTATCACGTGGCTGATCATGCAATGATCATGTAGCTACCATGTACTGGTCACGTGACTGATCATACACCCATCAGGTGACTGATCATGCACTGATCACGTGGCTGATCATGCACTGATCACGTGACTGATCATGCACTGATCACGTGACTGATCATGCACTGATCACATGGCTATCATGCACTGATCACGTGGCTGATCATGCACTGATCACGTGGCTGATCATGCACTGATACCGTGACTGAGCATGGACTGATCACATGACTATCATGTAGTGATCACGTGACTTAATGGCGCTGATCATGTGACTGATCATGCGCTGATCATGTTTGCTATCATACACTGATCATGTGCCTCTGGAGGCAATAAACAAAGAGCTGAGTAGGCACGAATCAAACAGTCAGCAGGCAATAATCATGGAACTCAGGTGTGAGGAATCATGCTGCTCAGCTGGCAATAATCAAGCAGCTGAGCAGGCAGGAATTACGCAGCACAGCTGGCAATTGTCAAGCAGATGACAGGCAGGAATCGTGCAGCTCAGCTGGCAATTGTCAAGCAGATGAGCAGACAGTAATCACGCAGCTCAGCAGGCCCTGATCACGTGACTGAGCATGCACTGTTCACGTGGCTGATCATACACTGATCACGTGATGATCATGCACTGATCACGTGACTGATCATGCACTGATCACGTGGCTGATCATACACTGATCACGTGTCTGATCATGCACTGATCACGTGGCTGATCATGCACTGATCACGTAGCTATCATGCACTGATCACGTGACTGATCATGCACTGATCACGTGGCTGATCATGCACTGATCACGTGACTGATCATGCACTGATCACGTGACTGATCATGCACTGATCACGTGGCTGATCATGCACTGATCACGTGACTGATCATGCACTGATCACGTGGCTATCATGCACTGATCACGTGGCTGATCATGCACTGATCACGTGACTGATCATGCACTGATCACGTGGCTGATCATGCACTGATCACGTGACTGATCATGCACTGATCACGTGGCTGATCATGCACTGATCACGTGGCTGATCATGCACTGATCACGTAGCTACCATGCACTGATCACGTGACTGATCATGCACTGATCACGTGACTGATCATGCACTGATCACGTGGCTGATCATGCACTGATCACGTGACTGATCATGCACTGATCACGTGACTGATCATGCACTGATCACGTGGCTATCATGCACTGATCACGTGGCTGATCATGCACTGATCACGTAGCTACCATGTACTGATCACGTGACTGATCATGCACTGATCACGTGACTGATCATGCACTGATCACGTGGCTTATCATGCACTGATCATGTGACTGATCATGCACTGATCATGTTTGGTGTCATACACTGATCATGTGCCTCTGGAGGCAATGAACAAAGAGCTGAGTAGGCAGGAATCAGTCAGCAGGCAATAATCATGGAACTCAGCTCTGAGAAATCATGCTGCTCAGCTGGCAATAATCAAGTAGATGAGCAGGCAGGAATTACGCAGCACAGGTGGCAATTGTCAAGCAGATGACAGGCAGGAATCGTGCAGCTCAGCTGGCAATTGTCAAGCAGATGAGCAGACAGTAATCACGCAGCTCAGCAGGCCCTGATCACGTGACTGAGCATGCACTGTTCACGTGGCTGATCATACACTGATCACGTGACTGATCATGCACTGATCACGTGGCTATCATGCACTGATCACGTGGCTGATCATGCACTGATCACGTGGCTGATCATGCACTGATCACGTGACTGATCATGCACTGATCACGTGGCTATCATGCACTGATCACGTGGCTGATCATGCACTGATCACGTGGCTGATCATGCACTGATCACGTGGCTGATCATGCACTGATCACGTGACTGATCATGCACTGATCACGTGGCTGATCATGCACTGATCACGTGGCTATCATGCACTGATCACGTGGCTGATCATGCATGATCACGTAGCTACCATGCACTGATCACGTGACTGATCATGCACTGATCACGTGACTGATCATGCACTGATCACGTGGCTATCATGCACTGATCACGTGGCTGATCATGCACTGATCACGTAGCTATCATGCACTGATCACGTGACTGATCATGCACTGATCACGTGACTGATCATGCACTGATCACGTGGCTGATCATGCACTGATCACGTGGCTGATCATGCACTGATCACGTGACTGATCATGCACTGATCACGTGACTGATCATGCACTGATCACGTGGCTATCATGCACTGATCACGTGGCTGATCATGCACTGATCACGTGCCTGATCATGCACTGATCACGTGGCTGATCATGCACTGATCACGTGACTGATCATGCACTGATCACGTGTCTGATCATGCACTGATCACGTGGCTATCATGCACTGCTCACGTGGCTGATCATGCATGATCACGTGCTACCATGTACTGGTCACATGACTGATCATGCACTGATCACGTGACTGATCATGCAGTGATCACGTGGCTATCATGCACTACTCACGTGGCTGATCATGCAATGATCATGTAGCTACCATGTACAGGTCACGTGAATGATCATACACCCATCAGGTGACTGATCATGCACTGATCACGTGGCTATCATGCACTGATCACGAGACTGATCATGCACTGATCACGTCTATATCATGCACTGATCACATGACTGCCCATGCACTGATCACGTGGATGATCATACACTAATCATGTGACAGATCATGCACTGATCACGTGGCTGATCATGCACTGATACCGTGACTGAGCATGGACTGATCACATGACTATCATGTAGTGATCACGTGACTTAATGGCGCTGATCATGTGACTGATCATGCGCTGATCATGTTTGCTATCATACACTGATCATGTGCCTCTGGAGGCAATAAACAAAGAGCTGAGTAGGCACGAATCAAACAGTCAGCAGGCAATAATCATGGAACTCAGCTGTGAGGAATCATGCTGCTCAGCTGGCAATAATCAAGCAGCTGAGCAGGCAGGAATTACGCAGCACAGCTGGCAATTGTCAAGCAGATGACAGGCAGGAATCGTGCAGCTCAGCTGGCAATTGTCAAGCAGATGAGCAGACAGTAATCACGCAGCTCAGCAGGCCCAGATCACGTGACTGAGCATGCACTGTTCACGTGGCTGATCATACACTGATCACGTGATTGATCATGCACTGATCACTTGGATATCATGCACTGATCACGTGGCTGATCATACACTGTTCACGTGTCTGACCATGCACTGATCACGTGGCTGATCATACACTGCTCACGTAACTGATCATGCACTGATCACGTGGCTATCATGCACTGATCACGTGGCTGAACATGCACTGTTCACGTGGCTGATCACACACCTGTCACGTGACATATCATGCACTGATCACGTGGCACTCATGCACTGATCACGTGGCTGATCATACTCTGCTCACGTAACTGATCATGCACACATCACGTGGCTATCATGCACTGCTCACGTGGCTCGTCATGGAATGATCACGTAGCTACCATATACTGGTCACGTGACTGATCATGCACAGATCACGTAAATGATCATGCACTGTTCACGTGACTGATCATGTACTGATCACGTGACTGATCATGCACTGATCACGTGGCTATCATGCACTGCTCACGTGGCTGATCATGCAACGATCACGTAGCAACCATGTACTGGTCACGTGACTGATCATGCACTGATCACGTAATTGATCCTGCACTGATCACGTGGCTCATCATGCACTGATCACGTGGCTGATCACACACTATCACGTGACTGATCATGCACTGATCACGTGACTAATCATGCACTGATCACGTGGCTATCATGCACTGATCACGTGGATATCATGCACTGATCACGTGGCTGATCACACACGTATCACGTGACTGATCATGCACTGATCACGTGGCTATCATGCACTGATCACGTGGCTGATCATGCAATGATCACGTAGCTACCATGTACTGGTCACGTGACTGATCATGCACTGATCACGTGGCTGATCATGCACTGATCACGTGACTGATCATGCACTGATCACGTGGCTGATCATGCACTGATCACGTGGCTATCATGCACTGATCACGTGGCTGATCATGCACTGATCACGCAGCTACCATGCACTGATCACATGACTGATCATGCACTGATCACGTAACTGATCATGCACTGATCACGTGGCTTATCATGCACTGATCATGTGACTGATCATGTGCTGATCATGTTTGCTGTCATACACTGATCATGTGCCTCTGGAGGCAATGAACAAAGAGCTGAGTAGGCAGGAATCAGTAGGCAATAATCATGGAACTCAGCTCTGAGAAATCATGCTGCTCAGCTGGCAATAATCAAGCAGATGAGCAGGCAGGAATTATGCAGCACAGGTGGCAATTGTCAAGCAGATGACAGGCAGGAATCGTGCAGCTCAGCTGGCAATTGTCAAGCAGATGAGCAGACAGTAATCACGCAGCTCAGCAGGCCCTGATCACGTGACTGAGCATGCACTGTTCACGTGGCTGATCATACACTGATCACGTGACTGATCATGCACTGATCACGTGGCTATCATGCACTGATCACGTGGCTGATCATGCACTGATCACGTGACTGTCATGCACTGATCACGTGGCTGATCATGCACTGATCACGTGGCTGATCATGCACTGATCACGTGACTGATCATGCACTGATCACGTGGCTATCATGCACTGATCACGTGGCTGATCATGCACTGATCACGGACTGATCATGCACTGATCACGGGCTATCATGCACTGACACATGACTGATCATGCACTGATCACGTGCTGATCATGCACTGATCACGTGACTGATCATGCACTGATCACGTGACTGATCATGCACTGATCACGTGGCTATCATGCACTGATCACGTGGCTGATCATGCACTGATCACGTGACTGATCATGCACTGATCACGTGGCTGATCATGCACTGATCACGTGGCTGATCATGCACTGATCACGTAGCTATCATGCACTGATCACGTGACTGATCATGCACTGATCACGTAACTGATCATGCACTGATCACGTGACTGATCATGCACTGATCACGTGACTGATCATGCACTGATCACGTGGCTATCATGCACTGATCACGTGGCTGATCATGCAATGATCACGTAGCTACCATGTACTGGTCACGTGACTGATCATGCACTGATCACGTAATTGATCATGCACTGATCACGTGGCTGATCATGCACTGATCACGTGACTGATCATGCACTGATCACGTGACTGATCATGCACTGATCACGTGGCTATCATGCACTGATCACGTGGCTGATCATGCACTGATCACGTGACTGATCATGCACTGATCACGTGGCTGATCATGCACTGATCACGTGACTGATCATGCACTGATCACGTGGCTATCATGCACTGATCACGTGGCTGATCATGCACTGATCACGTGGCTGATCATGCACTGATCACGTGACTATCATGCACTGATCACGTGGCATCATGCACTGATCACGTGGCTGATCACACATGATCACGTGACTGATCATGCACTGATCACGTGGCTATCATGCACTGATCACGTGGCTATCATGCACTGATCACGTGGATATCATGCACTGATCACGTGGCTGATCATGCACTGATCACGTGACTGATCATGCACTGATCACGTGTGATCATGCACTGATCACGTGGCTATCATGCACTGATCACGTGGCTGATCATGCACTGATCACGTAGCTATCATGTACTGATCACGTGACTGATCATGCACTGATCACGTAATTGATCATGCACTGATCACGTGGCTGATCATGCACTGATCACGTGGCTGATCACACATGATCACGTGACTGATCATGCACTGATCACGTGACTGATCATGCACTGATCACGTGGCTATCATGCACTGATCACGTGGATATCATGCACTGATCACGTGGCTGATCATGCACTGATCACGTGACTGATCATGCACTGATCACGTGGCTGATCATGCACTGATCACGTGACTGATCATGCACTGATCACGTGGCTATCATGCACTGATCACGTGACTGATCATGCACTGATCACGTGACTGATCATGCACTGATCACGTGGCTATCATGCACTGATCACGTGGCTGATCATGCACTGATCACGTAGCTATCATGTACTGTCACGTGACTGATCATGCACTGATCACGTGACTGATCATGCACTGATCACGTGGCTATCATGCACTGATCACGTGGCTATCATGCACTGATCACGTGGTGATCATGCACTGATCACGTGGCTGATCATGCACTGTCACGTGACTGATCATGCACTGATCACGTGGCACTCATGCACTGATCACGTGGCTGATCATACACTGATCACGTGACTGATCATGCACTGATCACGTGGCTATCATGCACTGATCACGTGGCTGATCATGCAATGATCACGTAGCTACCATATACTGGTCACGTGACTGATCATGCACTGATCACGTAAATGATCATGCACTGATCACGTGACTGATCATGCACTGATCACGTGACTGATCATGCACTGATCACGTGGCTATCATGCACTGCTCACGTGGCTGATCATGCACTGATCACGTAGCATCCATGTACTGGTCACGTGACTGATCATGCACTGATCACGTAATTGATCATGCACTGATCACGTGGCTGATCATGCACTGATCACGTGACTGATCATGCACTGATCACGTGACTGATCATGCACTGATCACGTGGCTATCATGCACTGATCACGTGGCTGATCATGCACTGATCACCTGATCATGCACTGATCACGTGACTGATCATGCACTGATCACGTGGCTATCATGCACTGATCACGTGGCTATCATGCACTGATCACGTGGCTGATCATGCACTGATCACGTGACTGATCATGCACTGATCACGTGGCATCATGCACTGATCACGTGCTGATCATGCACTGATCACGTGGCTGATCATGCACTGATCACGTGGCTGATCATGCACTGATCACGTAGCTGATCATGCACTGATCACGTGGCTATCATGCACTGATCACGTGGCTGATCATGCACTGATCACGTAGCTATCATGCACTGATCACGTGACTGATCATGCACTGATCACGTAACTGATCATGCACTGATCACGTGACTGATCATGCACTGATCACGTGACTGATCATGCACTGATCACGTGGCTATCATGCACTGATCAC
Source organism: Bos javanicus (assembly GCF_032452875.1). Lineage (NCBI taxonomy): Eukaryota > Metazoa > Chordata > Mammalia > Artiodactyla > Bovidae > Bos > Bos javanicus. The sequence goes on along the minus strand of NW_026893754.1, from coordinate 229,641 downwards.
GTGGCTGATCATGCACTGATCACGTGGCTATCATGCACTGATCACGTGGCTGATCATGCACTGATCACGTAGCTATCATGCACTGATCACGTGGCTGATCATGCACTGATCACGTGACTGATCATGCACTGATCACGTGGCTGATCATGCACTGATCACGTGACTGATCATGCACTGATCACGTGACTGATCATGCACTGATCACGTGGCTATCATGCACTGATCACGTGGCTGATCATGCACTGATCACGTGACTGATCATGCACTGATCACGTGACTATCATGCACTGATCACGTGGCTATCATGCACTGATCACGTGGCTATCATGCACTGATCACGTGGCTGATCATGCACTGATCACGTGACTGATCATGCACTGATCACGTGGCTGATCATGCACTGATCACGTGGCTATCATGCACTGATCACGTGGCTGATCATGCACTGATCACGTAGCTATCATGCACTGATCACGTGACTGATCATGCACTGATCACGTGACTGATCATGCACTGATCACGTGGCTGATCATGCACTGATCACGTAGCTATCATGCACTGATCACGTGACTGATCATGCACTGATCACGTGACTGATCATGCACTGATCACGTGGCTATCATGCACTGATCACGTGGCTGATCATGCACTGATCACGTGACTGATCATGCACTGATCACTGGCTATCATGCACTGATCACGTGGCTATCATGCACTGATCACGTGGCTGATCATGCACTGATCACGTGACTGATCATGCACTGATCACGTGGCTATCATGCACTGATCACGTACTGATCATGCACTGATCACGTGGCTGATCATGCACTGATCACGTGACTGATCATGCACTGATCACGTGGCTATCATGCACTGATCACGTGGCTGATCATGCACTGATCACGTGACTGATCATGCACTGATCACGTGGCTATCATGCACTGATCACGTGGCTGATCATGCACTGATCACGTGACTGATCATGCACTGATCACGTGACTGATCATGCACTGATCACGTGGCTATCATGCACTGATCACGTGGCTGATCATGCACTGATCACGTAGCTAATCATGCACTGATCACGTGACTGATCATGCACTGATCACGTGACTGATCATGCACTGATCACGTGACTGATCATGCACTGATCACGTGGCTGATCATGCACTGATCACGTGGCTATCATGCACTGATCACGTGGCTGATCATGCACTGATCACGTAGCAATCATGTACTGATCACTGAATATGATGCTATCATGCACTGACACATGACTGATCATGCACTGATCACGTGGCTGATCATGCACTGATCACGTGACTGATCATGCACTGATCACGTGGCTGATCATGCACTGATCACGTGGCTATCATGCACTGATCACGTGGCTGATCATGCACTGATCACGTAGCTATCATGCACTGATCACGTGACTGATCATGCACTGATCACGTGACTGATCATGCACTGATCACGTGGCTGATCATGCACTGATCACGTGGCTGATCATGCACTGATCACGTGGCTATCATGCACTGATCACGTGGCTGATCATACTGATCACGTGACTGATCATGCACTGATCACGTGGCTGATCATGCACTGATCACGTGACTGATCATGCACTGATCACGTGGCTGATCATGCACTGATCACGTGGCTATCATGCACTGATCACGTGGCTGATCATGCACTGATCACGTAGCTATCATGCACTGATCACGTGACTGATCATGCACTGATCACGTGACTGATCATGCACTGATCACGTGACTGATCATGCACTGATCACGTGGCTGATCATGCACTGATCACGTGACTGATCATGCACTGATCACGTGGCTATCATGCACTGATCACGTGGCTGATCATGCACTGATCACGTGACTGATCATGCACTGATCACGTGACTGATCATGCACTGATCACGTGGCTATCATGCACTGATCACGTGGCTGATCATGCACTGATCACGCAGCTATCATGCACTGATCACGTGACTGATCATGCACTGATCACGTGACTGATCATGCACTGATCACGTGGCTGATCATGCACTGATCACGTGACTGATCATGCACTGATCACGTGACTGATCATGCACTGATCACGTGGCTATCATGCACTGATCACGTGGCTGATCATACTGATCACGTGCCTGTCATGCACTGATCACGTGGCTGATCATGCACTGATCACGTGACTGATCATGCACTGATCACGTGGCTATCATGCACTGATCACGTGGCTATCATGCACTGATCACGTGGCTGATCATGCACTGATCACGTAGCTATCATGCACTGATCACGTGACTGATCATGCACTGATCACGTGGCTGATCATGCACTGATCACGTGACTGATCATGCACTGATCACGTGACTGATCATGCACTGATCACGTGGATATCATGCACTGATCACGTGGCTGATCATACACTGATCACGTGTCTGATCATGCACTGATCACGTGGCTGATCATGCACTGATCACGTAACTGATCATGCACTGATCACGTGGCTATCATGCACTGATCACGTGGCTGATCATGCACTGATCACGTGGCTGATCACACACTGTCACGTGACTGATCATGCACTGATCACGTGGCACTCATGCACTGATCACGTGGCTGATCATACACTGATCACGTAACTGATCATGCACTGATCACGTGGCTATCATGCACTGCTCACGTGGCTGATCATGCAATGATCACGTAGCTACCATATACTGGTCACGTGACTGATCATGCACAGATCACGTAAATGATCATGCACTGATCACGTGACTGATCATGCACTGATCACGTGACTGATCATGCACTGATCACGTGGCTATCATGCACTGCTCACGTGGCTGATCATGCAATGATCACGTAGCAACCATGTACTGGTCACGTGACTGATCATGCACTGATCACGTAATTGATCATGCACTGATCACGTGGCTCATCATGCACTGATCACGTGGCTGATCACACACGATCACGTGACTGATCATGCACTGATCACGTGGCTATCATGCACTGATCACGTGGCTATCATGCACTGATCACGTGGATATCATGCACTGATCACGTGGCTGATCACACACTATCACGTGACTGATCATGCACTGATCACGTGGCTATCATGCACTGATCACGTGGCTGATCATGCACTGATCACGTAGCTATCATGCACTGATCACGTGACTGATCATGCACTGATCACGTAACTGATCATGCACTGATCACGTGGCTGATCATGCACTGATCACGTGACTGATCATGCACTGATCACGTGACTGATCATGCACTGATCACGTGGCTATCATGCACTGATCACGTGGCTGATCATGCACTGATCACGTAGCTATCATGCACTGATCACGTGACTGATCATGCACTGATCACGTGACTGATCATGCACTGATCACGTGGCTGATCATGCACTGATCACGTGACTGATCATGCACTGATCACGTGACTGATCATGCACTGATCACGTGGCTATCATGCACTGATCACGTGGCTGATCATGCACTGATCACGCAGCTATCATGCACTGATCACGTGACTGATCATGCACTGATCACGTAACTGATCATGCACTGATCACGTGGCTGATCATGCACTGATCACGTGGCTGATCATGCACTGATCACGTGGCTATCATGCACTGATCACGTGGCTGATCATGCACTGATCATGTAGCTACCATGTACTGGTCACGTGAATGATCATACACCCATCAGGTGACTGATCATGCACTGATCACGTGGCTATCATGCACTGATCACGAGACTGATCATGCACTGATCACGTCTAATCATGCACTGATCACATGACTGCCCATGCACTGATCACGTGGATGATCATACACTAATCATGTGACAGATCATGCACTGATCACGTGGCTGATCATGCACTGATACCGTGACTGAGCATGGACTGATCACATGACTATCATGTAGTGATCACGTGACTTAATGGCACTGATCATGTGACTGATCATGCGCTGATCATGTTTGCTATCATACACTGATCATGTGCCTCTGGAGGCAATAAACAAAGAGCTGAGTAGGCACGAATCAAACAGTCAGCAGGCAATAATCATGGAACTCAGCTGTGAGGAATCATGCTGCTCAGCTGGCAATAATCAAGCAGCTGAGCAGGCAGGAATTACGCAGCACAGCTGGCAATTGTCAAGCAGATGACAGGCAGGAATCGTGCAGCTCAGCTGGCAATTGTCAAGCAGATGAGCAGACAGTAATCACGCAGCTCAGCAGGCCCTGATCACGTGACTGAGCATGCACTGTTCACGTGGCTGATCATACACTGATCACGTGACTGATCATGCACTGATCACTTGGCTATCATGCACTGATCACGTGGCTGATCATGCACTGATCACGTGACTGATCATGCACTGATCACGTGGCTATCATGCACTGATCACGTGGCTGATCATGCACTGATCACGTGGCTATCATGCACTGATCACGTGACTGATCATGCACTGATCACGTGACTGATCATGCACTGATCACGTGGCTATCATGCACTGATCACGTGGCTATCATGCACTGATCACGTGGCTGATCATGCACTGATCACGTAGCTATCATGCACTGATCACGTGACTGATCATGCACTGATCACGTGACTGATCATGCACTGATCACGTGACTGATCATGCACTGATCACGTGACTGATCATGCACTGATCACGTGGCTATCATGCACTGATCACGTGGCTGATCATGCACTGATCACATGACTGATCATGCACTGATCACGTGGCTTATCATGCACTGATCATGTGACTGATCATGCACTGATCATGTTTGGTGTCATACACTGATCATGTGCCTCTGGAGGCAATGAACAAAGAGCTGAGTAGGCAGGAATCAGTCAGCAGGCTATAATCATGGAACTCAGCTCTGAGAAATCATGCTGCTCAGCTGGCAATAATCAAGTGGCTGAGCAGGCAGGAATTACGCAGCACAGGTGGCAATTGTCAAGCAGATGACAGGCAGGAATCGTGCAGCTCAGCTGGCAATTGTCAAGCAGATGAGCAGACACTAATCACGCAGCTCAGCAGGCCCTGATCACGTGACTGAGCATGCACTGTTCACGTGGCTGATCATACACTGATCACGTGACTGATCATGCACTGATCACGTGACTGATCATGCACTGATCACGTGGCTGATCATGCACTGATCACGTGGCTGATCATGCACTGATCACGTGGCTGATCATGCACTGATCACGTGGCTGATCATGCACTGATCACGTGACTGATCATGCACTGATCACGTGGCTGATCATGCACTGATCACGTGGCTGATCATGCACTGATCACGTGGCTGATCATGCACTGATCACGTGGCTATCATGCACTGATCACGTGGCTGATCATGCACTGATCACGTAGCTACCATGCACTGGTCACGTGACTGATCATGCACTGATCACGTGACTGATCATGCACTGATCACGTGGCTATCATGCACTGATCACGTGACTGATCATGCACTGATCACGTCTATATCATGCACTGATCACGTGACTGATCATGCACTGATCACGTGACTGATCATGCACTGATCACGTGGCTGATCATGCACTGATCACGTGGCTGATCATGCACTGATCACGTGACTGATCATGCACTGATCACGTGGCTGATCATGCACTGATCACGTGATTGATCATGCACTGATCACGTGGCTGATCATGCACTGATCACGTGGCTGATCATGCACTGATCACGTGACTGATCATGCACTGATCACGTGACTGATCATGCACTGATCACGTGGCTATCATGCACTGATCACGTGGCTGATCATGCACTGATCACGTGACTGATCATGCACTGATCACGTGACTGATCATGCACTGATCACGTGACTGATCATGCACTGATCACGTGGCTATCATGCACTGATCACGTGGCTATCATGCACTGATCACGTGGCTGATCACACACTGATCACGTGACTGATCATGCACTGATCACGTGGCTGATCATGCACTGATCACGTGGCTATCATGCACTGATCACGTGACTGATCATGCACTGATCACTGACTGATCATGCACTGATCACGTGACTGATCATGCACTGATCACGTGGCTATCATGCACTGATCACGTGGCTGATCATGCACTGATCACGTCAGCTATCATGCACTGATCACATGACTGATCATGCACTGATCACATGACTGATCATGCACTGATCACGTGGCTAATCATGCATGATCATGTGACTGATCATGTGCTGATCATGTTTGGTGTCATACACTGATCATGTGCCTCTGGAGGCAATGAACAAAGAGCTGAGTAGGCACGAATCAGTCAGCAGGCAATAATCATGGAACTCAGCTGTGAGAAATCATGCTGCTCAGCTGGCAATAATCAAGCGATGAGCAGGCAGGAATTACGCAGCACAGCTGGCAATTGTCAAGCAGATGACAGGCAGGAATCGTGCAGCTCAGCTGGCAATTGTCAAGCAGATGAGCAGACAGTAATCACGCAGCTCAGCAGGCCCTGATCACGTGACTGAGCATGCACTGTTCACGTGGCTGATCATACACTGATCACGTGACTGATCATGCACTGATCACGTGACTGATCATGCACTGATCACGTGGCTGATCATGCACTGATCACGTGGCTGATCATGCACTGATCACGGGACTGATCATGCACTGATCACGTGACTGATCATGCACTGATCACGTGGCTATCATGCACTGATCACGTGGCTGATCATGCACTGATCACGTGGCTGATCATGCACTGATCACGTGGCTGATCATGCACTGATCACGTGACTGATCATGCACTGATCACGTGGCTATCATGCACTGATCACGTGGCTGATCATGCACTGATCACGTGACTGATCATGCACTGATCACGTGACTGATCATGCACTGATCACGTGGCTATCATGCACTGATCACGTGGCTGATCATGCACTGATCACGTGACTGATCATGCACTGATCACGTGACTGATCATGCACTGATCACGTGACTGATCATGCACTGATCACGTGGCTATCATGCACTGATCACGTGGCTGATCATGCACTGATCACGTGGCTGATCATGCACTGATCACGTGGCTGATCATGCACTGATCACGTGACTGATCATGCACTGATCACGTGACTGATCATGCACTGATCACGTGGCTATCATGCACTGATCACGTGGCTGATCATGCATGATCACGTAGCTACCATGTACTGGTCACGTGACTGATCATGCACTGATCACGTAATTGATCATGCACTGATCACGTGGCTGATCATGCACTGATCACGTGGCTGATCATGCACTGATCACGTGACTGATCATGCACTGATCACGTGACTGATCATGCACTGATCACGTGGCTATCATGCACTGATCACGTGGCTGATCATGCACTGATCACGTGACTGATCATGCACTGATCACATGACTGATCATGCACTGATCACGTGACTGATCATGCACTGATCACGTGGCTATCATGCACTACTCACGTGGCTGATCATGCAATGATCATGTAGCTACCATGTACTGGTCACGTGACTGATCATACACCCATCAGGTGACTGATCATGCACTGATCACGTGGCTGATCATGCACTGATCACCTGCCTGATCATGCACTGATCACGTGACTGATCATGCACTGATCACGTGGCTATCATGAACTGATCACGTGACTGATCATGCACTGATCACGTGGCTGATCATGCACTGATACCGTGACTGAGCATGGACTGATCACATGACTATCATGTAGTGATCACGTGACTTAATGGCGCTGATCATGTGACTGATCATGCGCTGATCATGTTTGCTATCATACACTGATCATGTGCCTCTGGAGGCAATAAACAAAGAGCTGAGTAGGCACGAATCAAACAGTCAGCAGGCAATAATCATGGAACTCAGGTGTGAGGAATCATGCTGCTCAGCTGGCAATAATCAAGCAGCTGAGCAGGCAGGAATTACGCAGCACAGCTGGCAATTGTCAAGCAGATGACAGGCAGGAATCGTGCAGCTCAGCTGGCAATTGTCAAGCAGATGAGCAGACAGTAATCACGCAGCTCAGCAGGCCCTGATCACGTGACTGAGCATGCACTGTTCACGTGGCTGATCATACACTGATCACGTGATGATCATGCACTGATCACGTGGATATCATGCACTGATCACGTGGCTGATCATACACTGTTCACGTGTCTGACCATGCACTGATCACGTGGCTGATCATACACTGCTCACGTAACTGATCATGCACTGATCACGTGGCTGATCATGCACTGATCACGTGGCTGATCACACACCTGTCACGTGACATATCATGCACTGATCACGTGGCACTCATGCACTGATCACGTGGCTGATCATACTCTGCTCACGTAACTGATCATGCACACATCACGTGGCTATCATGCACTGCTCACGTGGCTGTCATGGAATGATCACGTAGCTACCATATACTGGTCACGTGACTGATCATGCACTGATCACGTAAATGATCATGCACTGATCACGTGACTGATCATGCACTGATCACGTGACTGATCATGCACTGATCACGTGGCTGATCATGCACTGATCACGTGGCTGATCATGCACTGATCACGTGGCTGATCACACATGATCACGTGACTGATCATGCACTGATCACGTGGCTGATCATGCACTGATCACGTGACTGATCATGCACTGATCACGTCTATCATGCACTGATCACGTGACTGATCATGCACTGATCACGTGGATGATCATGCACTGATCACGTGACTGATCATGCACTGATCACGTGGCTGATCATGCACTGATCACGTGGCTGATCATGCACTGATCACGTGACTGATCATGCACTGATCACGTGACTGATCATGCACTGATCACGTGGCTATCATGCACTGCTCACGTGGCTGATCATGCATGATCACGCAGCTACCATGTACTGGTCACATGACTGATCATGCACTGATCACGTGACTGATCATGCAGTGATCACGTGGCTATCATGCACTACTCACGTGGCTGATCATGCAATGATCATGTAGCTACCATGTACAGGTCACGTGAATGATCATACACCCATCAGGTGACTGATCATGCACTGATCACGTGGCTATCATGCACTGATCACGAGACTGATCATGCACTGATCACGTCTATATCATGCACTGATCACATGACTGCCCATGCACTGATCACGTGGATGATCATACACTAATCATGTGACAGATCATGCACTGATCACGTGGCTGATCATGCACTGATACCGTGACTGAGCATGGACTGATCACATGACTATCATGTAGTGATCACGTGACTTAATGGCGCTGATCATGTGACTGATCATGCGCTGATCATGTTTGCTATCATACACTGATCATGTGCCTCTGGAGGCAATAAACAAAGAGCTGAGTAGGCACGAATCAAACAGTCAGCAGGCAATAATCATGGAACTCAGCTGTGAGGAATCATGCTGCTCAGCTGGCAATAATCAAGCAGCTGAGCAGGCAGGAATTACGCAGCACAGCTGGCAATTGTCAAGCAGATGACAGGCAGGAATCGTGCAGCTCAGCTGGCAATTGTCAAGCAGATGAGCAGACAGTAATCACGCAGCTCAGCAGGCCCAGATCACGTGACTGAGCATGCACTGTTCACGTGGCTGATCATACACTGATCACGTGATGATCATGCACTGATCACTTGGATATCATGCACTGATCACGTGGCTGATCATACACTGTTCACGTGTCTGACCATGCACTGATCACGTGGCTGATCATACACTGCTCACGTAACTGATCATGCACTGATCACGTGGCTATCATGCACTGATCACGTGGCTGAACATGCACTGTTCACGTGGCTGATCACACACCTGTCACGTGACATATCATGCACTGATCACGTGGCACTCATGCACTGATCACGTGGCTGATCATACTCTGCTCACGTAACTCATGCACACATCACGTGGCTATCATGCACTGCTCACGTGGCTCGTCATGGAATGATCACGTGGCTACCATATACTGGTCACGTGACTGATCATGCACAGATCACGTAAATGATCATGCACTGTTCACGTGACTGATCATGTACTGATCACGTGACTGATCATGCACTGATCACGTGGCTATCATGCACTGCTCACGTGGCTGATCATGCAACGATCACGTAGCAACCATGTACTGGTCACGTGACTGATCATGCACTGATCACGTAATTGATCATGCACTGATCACGTGGCTCATCATGCACTGATCACGTGGCTGATCACACATGTATCACGTGACTGATCATGCACTGATCACGTGGCTGTCATGCACTGATCACGTGGCTATCATGCACTGATCACGTGGCTGATCATGCACTGATCACGTGACTGATCATGCACTGATCACGTGGCTATCATGCACTGATCACGTGGCATCATGCACTGATCACGTGGCTGATCATGCACTGATCACGTGACTCATGCACTGATCACGTGGCTATCATGCACTGATCACGTGGCTGATCATGCACTGATCACGTGGCTATCATGCACTGATCACGTGACTGATCATGCACTGATCACGTGACTGATCATGCACTGATCACGTGACTGATCATGCACTGATCACGTGGCTGATCATGCACTGATCACGTGGCTGATCACACTGATCACGTGACTGATCATGCACTGATCACGTGGCTGATCATGCACTGATCACGTGGCTATCATGCACTGATCACGTGGCTGATCATGCACTGATCACGTGACTGATCATGCACTGATCACGTGGCTATCATGCACTGATCACGTGGCTGATCATGCACTGATCACGTGACTCATGCACTGATCACGTGGCTATCATGCACTGATCACGTGGCTGATCATGCACTGATCACGTAGCTATCATGCACTGATCACGTGACTGATCATGCACTGATCACGTGACTGATCATGCACTGATCACGTGGCTGATCATGCACTGATCACGTGATGATCATGCACTGATCACGTGGCTATCATGCACTGATCACGTGGCTGATCATGCACTGATCACGTGACTGATCATGCACTGATCACGTGGCTGATCATGCACTGATCACGTGACTGATCATGCACTGATCACGTGGCTGATCATACACTGATCACGTGACTCATGCACTGATCACGTGGCTATCATGCACTGATCACGTGGCTGTCATGCAATGATCACGTAGCTACCATATACTGGTCACGTGACTGATCATGCACTGATCACGTAACTGATCATGCACTGATCACGTGACTGATCATGCACTGATCACGTGACTGATCATGCACTGATCACGTGGCTATCATGCACTGATCACGTGGCTGATCATGCACTGATCACGTAGCAACCATGCACTGATCACGTGACTGATCATGCACTGATCACGTAATTGATCATGCACTGATCACGTGGCTCATCATGCACTGATCACGTGGCTGATCACACATGATCACGTGACTGATCATGCACTGATCACGTGGCTGATCATGCACTGATCACGTGGCTGATCATGCACTGATCACGTGGCTATCATGCACTGATCACGTGGCTGATCATGCACTATCACGTGACTGATCATGCACTGATCACGTGGCTATCATGCACTGATCACGTGGCTGATCATGCACTGATCACGTGGCTGATCATGCACTGATCACGTGACTGATCATGCACTGATCACGTGACTGATCATGCACTGATCACGTGGCTATCATGCACTGATCACGTGGCTGATCATGCACTGATCACGTGGCTGATCATGCACTGATCACGTGGCTGATCATGCACTGATCACGTGACTGATCATGCACTGATCACGTGTCTGATCATGCACTGATCACGTGGCTATCATGCACTGCTCACGTGGCTGATCATGCCATGATCACGCAGCTACCATGTACTGGTCACATGACTGATCATGCACTGATCACGTGACTGATCATGCAGTGATCACGTGGCTATCATGCACTACTCACGTGGCTGATCATGCAATGATCATGTAGCTACCATGTACAGGTCACGTGAATGATCATACACCCATCAGGTGACTGATCATGCACTGATCACGTGGCTATCATGCACTGATCACGAGACTGATCATGCACTGATCACGTCTATATCATGCACTGATCACATGACTGCCCATGCACTGATCACGTGGATGATCATACACTAATCATGTGACAGATCATGCACTGATCACGTGGCTGATCATGCACTGATACCGTGACTGAGCATGGACTGATCACATGACTATCATGTAGTGATCACGTGACTTAATGGCGCTGATCATGTGACTGATCATGCGCTGATCATGTTTGCTATCATACACTGATCATGTGCCTCTGGAGGCAATAAACAAAGAGCTGAGTAGGCACGAATCAAACAGTCAGCAGGCAATAATCATGGAACTCAGGTGTGAGGAATCATGCTGCTCAGCTGGCAATAATCAAGCAGCTGAGCAGGCAGGAATTACGCAGCACAGCTGGCAATTGTCAAGCAGATGACAGGCAGGAATCGTGCAGCTCAGCTGGCAATTGTCAAGCAGATGAGCAGACAGTAATCACGCAGCTCAGCAGGCCCAGATCACGTGACTGAGCATGCACTGTTCACGTGGCTGATCATACACTGATCACGTGATGATCATGCACTGATCACTTGGATATCATGCACTGATCACGTGGCTGATCATACACTGCTCACGTAACTGATCATGCACTGATCACGTGGCTATCATGCACTGATCACGTGGCTGAACATGCACTGTTCACGTGGCTGATCACACACCTGTCACGTGACATATCATGCACTGATCACGTGGCACTCATGCACTGATCACGTGGCTGATCATACTCTGCTCACGTAACTCATGCACACATCACGTGGCTATCATGCACTGCTCACGTGGCTGTCATGGAATGATCACGTAGCTACCATATACTGGTCACGTGACTGATCATGCACAGATCACGTAAATGATCATGCACTGTTCACGTGACTGATCATGTACTGATCACGTGACTGATCATGCACTGATCACGTGGCTATCATGCTCTGCTCACGTGGCTGATCATGCAATGATCACGTAGCAACCATGTACTGGTCACGTGACTGATCATGCACTGATCACGTAATTGATCCTGCACTGATCACGTGGCTCATCATGCACTGATCACGTGGCTGATCACACATGTATCACGTGACTGATCATGCACTGATCACGTGGCTATCATGCACTGATCACGTGGCTGTCATGCACTGATCACGTGGCTGATCATGCACTGATCACGTGGCTATCATGCACTGATCACGTGACTGATCATGCACTGATCACGTGGCTGATCATGCACTGATCACGTGGCTGATCATGCACTGATCACGTGACTGATCATGCACTGATCACGTGGCTATCATGCACTGATCACGTGGCTGATCATGCACTGATCACGTGGCTGATCATGCACTGATCACGTGACTGATCATGCACTGATCACGTGGCATCATGCACTGATCACGTGGCTGATCATACACTGATCACGTGACTCATGCACTGATCACGTGGCTATCATGCACTGATCACGTGGCTGATCATGCACTGATCACGTAGCAATCATGCACTGATCACGTGACTGATCATGCACTGATCACGTGACTGATCATGCACTGATCACGTGGCTGATCATGCACTGATCACGTGATGATCATGCACTGATCACGTGGATATCATGCACTGATCACGTGGCTGATCATGCACTGATCACGTGTCTGATCATGCACTGATCACGTGGCTGATCATGCACTGATCACGTAACTGATCATGCACTGATCACGTGGCTATCATGCACTGATCACGTGGCTGATCATGCACTGATCACGTGGCTGATCACACACTGTCACGTGACTATCATGCACTGATCACGTGGCACTCATGCACTGATCACGTGGCTGATCATACACTGATCACGTGACTCATGCACTGATCACGTGGCTATCATGCACTGATCACGTGGCTGTCATGCACTGATCACGTAGCTACCATATACTGATCACGTGACTGATCATGCACTGATCACGTGAATGATCATGCACTGATCACGTGACTGATCATGCACTGATCACGTGACTGATCATGCACTGATCACGTGGCTATCATGCACTGATCACGTGGCTGATCATGCACTGATCACGTAGCAACCATGCACTGTCACGTGACTGATCATGCACTGATCACGTAATTGATCATGCACTGATCACGTGGCTCATCATGCACTGATCACGTGGCTGATCACACATGATCACGTGACTGATCATGCACTGATCACGTGGCTGATCATGCACTGATCACGTGGCTGATCATGCACTGATCACGTGGCTATCATGCACTGATCACGTGGCTGATCATGCAATGATCACGTAGCTACCATGTACTGGTCACGTGACTGATCATGCACTGATCACGTAATTGATCATGCACTGATCACGTGGCTCATCATGCACTGATCACGTGGCTGATCACACTGATCACGTGACTGATCATGCACTGATCACGTGACTGATCATGCACTGATCACGTGGCTATCATGCACTGATCACGTGGATATCATGCACTGATCACGTGGCTGATCACACACGTATCACGTGACTGATCATGCACTGATCACGTGGCTATCATGCACTGATCACGTGGCTATCATGCACTGATCACGTGGCTGATCATGCAATGATCACGGAGCTGCCATGCACTGATCACGTGACTGATCATGCACTGATCACGTAATTGATCATGCACTGATCACGTGACTGATCATGCACTGATCACGTGACTGATCATGCACTGATCACGTGACTGATCATGCACTGATCACGTGGCTATCATGCACTGATCACGTGGCTGATCATGCACTGATCACGCAGCTACCATGCACTGTCACATGACTGATCATGCACTGATCACATAACTGATCATGCACTGATCACGTGGCTTATCATGCACTGATCATGTGACTGATCATGTGCTGATCATGTTTGGTGTCATACACTGATCATGTGCCTCTGGAGGCAATGAACAAAGAGCTGAGTAGGCACGAATCAGTCAGCAGGCAATAATCATGGAACTCAGCTCTGAGAAATCATGCTGCTCAGCTGGCAATAATCAAGCAGCTGAGCAGGCAGGAATTACGCAGCACAGCTGGCAATTGTCAAGCAGATGACAGGCAGGAATCGTGCAGCTCAGCTGGCAATTGTCAAGCAGATGAGCAGACAGTAATCACGCAGCTCAGCAGGCCCTGATCACGTGACTGAGCATGCACTGTTCACGTGGCTGATCACACACTGATCACGTGACTGATCATGCACTGATCACGTGGCTGATCATGCACTGATCACGTGGCTATCATGCACTGATCACGTGGCTGATCATGCACTGATCACGTGGCTGATCATGCACTGATCACGTGGCTGATCATGCACTGATCACGTGACTGATCATGCACTGATCACGTGGCTGATCATGCACTGATCACGTGGCTGATCATGCACTGATCACATGACTGATCATGCACTGATCACGTGACTGATCATGCACTGATCACGTGGCTATCATGCACTGATCACGTGGCTGACATGCACTGATCACGTGCCTGATCATGCACTGATCACGTGGCTGATCATGCACTGATCACGTGACTGATCATGCACTGATCACGTGTCTGATCATGCACTGATCACGTGGCTATCATGCACTGCTCACGTGGCTGATCATGCCATGATCACGCAGCTACCATGTACTGGTCACATGACTGATCATGCACTGATCACGTGACTGATCATGCACTGATCACGTGGCTATCATGCACTACTCACGTGGCTGATCATGCAATGATCATGTAGCTACCATGTACAGGTCACGTGAATGATCATACACCCATCAGGTGACTGATCATGCACTGATCACGTGGCTATCATGCACTGATCACGAGACTGATCATGCACTGATCACGTCTATATCATGCACTGATCACATGACTGCCCATGCACTGATCACGTGGATGATCATACACTAATCATGTGACAGATCATGCACTGATCACGTGGCTGATCATGCACTGATACCGTGACTGAGCATGGACTGATCACATGACTATCATGTAGTGATCACGTGACTTAATGGCGCTGATCATGTGACTGATCATGCGCTGATCATGTTTGCTATCATACACTGATCATGTGCCTCTGGAGGCAATAAACAAAGAGCTGAGTAGGCACGAATCAAACAGTCAGCAGGCAATAATCATGGAACTCAGGTGTGAGGAATCATGCTGCTCAGCTGGCAATAATCAAGCAGCTGAGCAGGCAGGAATTACGCAGCACAGCTGGCAATTGTCAAGCAGATGACAGGCAGGAATCGTGCAGCTCAGCTGGCAATTGTCAAGCAGATGAGCAGACAGTAATCACGCAGCTCAGCAGGCCCAGATCACGTGACTGAGCATGCACTGTTCACGTGGCTGATCATACACTGATCACGTGATGATCATGCACTGATCACTTGGATATCATGCACTGATCACGTGGCTGATCATACACTGTTCACGTGTCTGACCATGCACTGATCACGTGGCTGATCATACACTGCTCACGTAACTGATCATGCACTGATCACGTGGCTATCATGCACTGATCACGTGGCTGAACATGCACTGTTCACGTGGCTGATCACACACCTGTCACGTGACATATCATGCACTGATCACGTGGCACTCATGCACTGATCACGTGGCTGATCATACTCTGCTCACGTAACTCATGCACACATCACGTGGCTATCATGCACTGCTCACGTGGCTCGTCATGGAATGATCACGTAGCAACCATATACTGGTCACGTGACTGATCATGCACTGATCACGTAAATGATCATGCACTGTTCACGTGACTGATCATGTACTGATCACGTGACTGATCATGCACTGATCACGTGGCTATCATGCACTGCTCACGTGGCTGATCATGCAACGATCACGTAGCAACCATGTACTGGTCACGTGACTGATCATGCACTGATCACGTAATTGATCATGCACTGATCACGTGGCTCATCATGCACTGATCACGTGGCTGATCACACATGTATCACGTGACTGATCATGCACTGATCACGTGGCTCTCATGCACTGATCACGTGGCTGTCATGCACTGATCACGTGGATATCATGCACTGATCACGTGGCTGATCACACACGTATCACATGACTGATCATGCACTGATCACGTGGCTATCATGCACTGATCACGTGGCTGATCATGCACTGATCACGTGGCTGATCATGCACTGATCACGTGACTGATCATGCACTGATCACGTGACTGATCATGCACTGATCACGTGGCTGATCATGCACTGATCACGTGGCTATCATGCACTGATCACGTGGCTGATCATGCACTGATCACGTGACTGATCATGCACTGATCACGTGACTGATCATGCACTGATCACGTGGCTATCATGCACTGCTCACGTGGCTGATCATGCCATGATCACGCAGCTACCATGTACTGGTCACATGACTGATCATGCACTGATCACGTGACTGATCATGCAGTGATCACGTGGCTATCATGCACTACTCACGTGGCTGATCATGCAATGATCATGTAGCTACCATGTACAGGTCACGTGAATGATCATACACCCATCAGGTGACTGATCATGCACTGATCACGTGGCTATCATGCACTGATCACGAGACTGATCATGCACTGATCACGTCTATATCATGCACTGATCACATGACTGCCCATGCACTGATCACGTGGATGATCATACACTAATCATGTGACAGATCATGCACTGATCACGTGGCTGATCATGCACTGATACCGTGACTGAGCATGGACTGATCACATGACTATCATGTAGTGATCACGTGACTTAATGGCGCTGATCATGTGACTGATCATGCGCTGATCATGTTTGCTATCATACACTGATCATGTGCCTCTGGAGGCAATAAACAAAGAGCTGAGTAGGCACGAATCAAACAGTCAGCAGGCAATAATCATGGAACTCAGGTGTGAGGAATCATGCTGCTCAGCTGGCAATAATCAAGCAGCTGAGCAGGCAGGAATTACGCAGCACAGCTGGCAATTGTCAAGCAGATGACAGGCAGGAATCGTGCAGCTCAGCTGGCAATTGTCAAGCAGATGAGCAGACAGTAATCACGCAGCTCAGCAGGCCCAGATCACGTGACTGAGCATGCACTGTTCACGTGGCTGATCATACACTGATCACGTGATGATCATGCACTGATCACTTGGATATCATGCACTGATCACGTGGCTGATCATACACTGTTCACGTGTCTGACCATGCACTGATCACGTGGCTGATCATACACTGCTCACGTAACTGATCATGCACTGATCACGTGGCTATCATGCACTGATCACGTGGCTGAACATGCACTGTTCACGTGGCTGATCACACACCTGTCACGTGACATATCATGCACTGATCACGTGGCACTCATGCACTGATCACGTGGCTGATCATACTCTGCTCACGTAACTCATGCACACATCACGTGGCTATCATGCACTGCTCACGTGGCTCGTCATGGAATGATCACGTAGCTACCATATACTGGTCACGTGACTGATCATGCACAGATCACGTAAATGATCATGCACTGTTCACGTGACTGATCATGTACTGATCACGTGACTGATCATGCACTGATCACGTGGCTATCATGCTCTGCTCACGTGGCTGATCATGCAACGATCACGTAGCAACCATGTACTGGTCACGTGACTGATCATGCACTGATCACGTAATTGATCCTGCACTGATCACGTGGCTCATCATGCACTGATCACGTGGCTGATCACACATGTATCACGTGACTGATCATGCACTGATCACGTGGCTATCATGCACTGATCACGTGGCTGTCATGCACTGATCACGTGGATATCATGCACTGATCACGTGGCTGATCACACACGTATCACATGACTGATCATGCACTGATCACGTGGCTATCATGCACTGATCACGTGGCTGATCATGCATGATCACGCAGCTACCATGTACTGGTCACATGACTGATCATGCACTGATCACGTGACTGATCATGCACTGATCACGTGGCTATCATGCACTACTCACGTGGCTGATCATGCAATGATCATGTAGCTACCATGTACAGGTCACGTGAATGATCATACACCCATCAGGTGACTGATCATGCACTGATCACGTGGCTATCATGCACTGATCACGAGACTGATCATGCACTGATCACGTCTATATCATGCACTGATCACATGACTGCCCATGCACTGATCACGTGGATGATCATACACTAATCATGTGACAGATCATGCACTGATCACGTGGCTGATCATGCACTGATACCGTGACTGAGCATGGACTGATCACATGACTATCATGTAGTGATCACGTGACTTAATGGCGCTGATCATGTGACTGATCATGCACTGATCATGTTTGCTATCATACACTGATCATGTGCCTCTGGAGGCAATAAACAAAGAGCTGAGTAGGCACGAATCAAACAGTCAGCAGGCAATAATCATGGAACTCAGCTGTGAGGAATCATGCTGCTCAGCTGGCAATAATCAAGCAGCTGAGCAGGCAGGAATTACGCAGCACAGCTGGCAATTGTCAAGCAGATGACAGGCAGGAATCGTGCAGCTCAGCTGGCAATTGTCAAGCAGATGAGCAGACAGTAATCACGCAGCTCAGCAGGCCCAGATCACGTGACTGAGCATGCACTGTTCACGTGGCTGATCATACACTGATCACGTGATGATCATGCACTGATCACTTGGATATCATGCACTGATCACGTGGCTGATCATACACTGTTCACGTGTCTGACCATGCACTGATCACGTGGCTGATCATACACTGCTCACGTAACTGATCATGCACTGATCACGTGGCTGATCATGCACTGATCACGTGGCTGATCATGCACTGATCACGTGGCTGATCATGCACTGATCACGCACCTATCATGCACTGATCACGTGACTGATCATGCACTGATCACGTAACTGATCATGCACTGATCACGTGGCTGATCATGCACTGATCACGTGACTGATCATGCACTGATCACGTGACTGATCATGCACTGATCACGTGGCTATCATGCACTGATCACGTGGCTGATCATACTGATCACGTGACTGATCATGCACTGATCACGTGGCTGATCATGCACTGATCACGTGACTGATCATGCACTGATCACGTGGCTATCATGCACTGATCACGTGGCTATCATGCACTGATCACGTGGCTGATCATGCACTGATCACGTAGCAACCACATACTGATCACGTGACTGATCATGCACTGATCACGTGGCTGATCATGCACTGATCACGTGACTGATCATGCACTGATCACGTGACTGATCATGCACTGATCACGTGGATATCATGCACTGATCACGTGGCTGATCATGCACTGATCACGTGTCTGATCATGCACTGATCACGTGGCTGATCATGCACTGATCACGTGACTGATCATGCACTGATCACGTGGCTATCATGCACTGATCACGTGGCTGATCATGCACTGATCACGTGGCTGATCACACACTGTCACGTGACTGATCATGCACTGATCACGTGGCACTCATGCACTGATCACGTGGCTGATCATACACTGATCACGTAACTGATCATGCACTGATCACGTGGCTATCATGCACTGATCACGTGGCTGATCATGCAATGATCACGTAGCTACCATGCACTGGTCACGTGACTGATCATGCACTGATCACGTAAATGATCATGCACTGATCACGTGACTGATCATGCACTGATCACGTGACTGATCATGCACTGATCACGTGGCTATCATGCACTGATCACGTGGCTGATCATGCAATGATCACGTAGCAACCATGTACTGGTCACGTGACTGATCATGCACTGATCACGTAATTGATCATGCACTGATCACGTGGCTGATCATGCACTGATCACGTGGCTGATCACACTGATCACGTGACTGATCATGCACTGATCACGTGGCTATCATGCACTGATCACGTGGCTATCATGCACTGATCACGTGGATATCATGCACTGATCACGTGGCTGATCACACATGATCACATGACTGATCATGCACTGATCACGTGGCTATCATGCACTGATCACGTGGCTGATCATGCACTGATCACGTAGCTATCATGCACTGATCACGTGACTGATCATGCACTGATCACGTAACTGATCATGCACTGATCACGTGGCTGATCATGCACTGATCACGTGACTGATCATGCACTGATCACGTGACTGATCATGCACTGATCACGTGGCTATCATGCACTGCTCACGTGGCTGATCATGCACTGATCACGTAGCTATCATGCACTGATCACGTGACTGATCATGCACTGATCACGTAACTGATCATGCACTGATCACGTGGCTGATCATGCACTGATCACGTGACTGATCATGCACTGATCACGTGACTGATCATGCACTGATCACGTGGCTATCATGCACTGATCACGTGGCTGATCATGCACTGATCACGCAGCTATCATGCACTGATCACGTGACTGATCATGCACTGATCACGTAACTGATCATGCACTGATCACGTGGCTGATCATGCACTGATCACGTGGCTGATCATGCACTGATCACGTGGCTATCATGCACTGATCACGTGGCTGATCATGCACTGATCATGTAGCTACCATGTACTGGTCACGTGAATGATCATACACCCATCAGGTGACTGATCATGCACTGATCACGTGGCTATCATGCACTGATCACGAGACTGATCATGCACTGATCACGTCTAATCATGCACTGATCACATGACTGCCCATGCACTGATCACGTGGATGATCATACACTAATCATGTGACAGATCATGCACTGATCACGTGGCTGATCATGCACTGATACCGTGACTGAGCATGGACTGATCACATGACTATCATGTAGTGATCACGTGACTTAATGGCACTGATCATGTGACTGATCATGCGCTGATCATGTTTGCTATCATACACTGATCATGTGCCTCTGGAGGCAATAAACAAAGAGCTGAGTAGGCACGAATCAAACAGTCAGCAGGCAATAATCATGGAACTCAGCTGTGAGGAATCATGCTGCTCAGCTGGCAATAATCAAGCAGCTGAGCAGGCAGGAATTACGCAGCACAGCTGGCAATTGTCAAGCAGATGACAGGCAGGAATCGTGCAGCTCAGCTGGCAATTGTCAAGCAGATGAGCAGACAGTAATCACGCAGCTCAGCAGGCCCTGATCACGTGACTGAGCATGCACTGTTCACGTGGCTGATCATACACTGATCACGTGACTGATCATGCACTGATCACTTGGCTATCATGCACTGATCACGTGGCTGATCATGCACTGATCACGTGACTGATCATGCACTGATCACGTGGCTATCATGCACTGATCACGTGGCTGATCATGCACTGATCACGTGGCTAACATGCACTGTCACGTGACTGATCATGCACTGATCACGTGACTGATCATGCACTGATCACGTGGCTATCATGCACTGATCACGTGGCTATCATGCACTGATCACGTGGCTGATCATGCACTGATCACGTAGCTATCATGCACTGATCACGTGACTGATCATGCACTGATCACGTGACTGATCATGCACTGATCACGTGACTGATCATGCACTGATCACGTGACTGATCATGCACTGATCACGTGGCTATCATGCACTGATCACGTGGCTGATCATGCACTGATCACATGACTGATCATGCACTGATCACGTGGCTTATCATGCACTGATCATGTGACTGATCATGCACTGATCATGTTTGGTGTCATACACTGATCATGTGCCTCTGGAGGCAATGAACAAAGAGCTGAGTAGGCACGAATCAGTCAGCAGGCTATAATCATGGAACTCAGCTCTGAGAAATCATGCTGCTCAGCTGGCAATAATCAAGTGGCTGAGCAGGCAGGAATTACGCAGCACAGGTGGCAATTGTCAAGCAGATGACAGGCAGGAATCGTGCAGCTCAGCTGGCAATTGTCAAGCAGATGAGCAGACACTAATCACGCAGCTCAGCAGGCCCTGATCACGTGACTGAGCATGCACTGTTCACGTGGCTGATCATACACTGATCACGTGACTGATCATGCACTGATCACGTGACTGATCATGCACTGATCACGTGGCTGACTGACACGTGGCTGATCATGCACTGATCACGTGGCTGATCATGCACTGATCACGTGGCTGATCATGCACTGATCACGTGACTGATCATGCACTGATCACGTGGCTGATCATGCACTGATCACGTGGCTGATCATGCACTGATCACGTGGCTGATCATGCACTGATCACGTGGCTATCATGCACTGATCACGTGGCTGATCATGCAATGATCACGTAGCTACCATGTACTGGTCACGTGACTGATCATGCACTGATCACGTGACTGATCATGCACTGATCACGTGGCTATCATGCACTGATCACGTGACTGATCATGCACTGATCACGTCTATATCATGCACTGATCACGTGACTGATCATGCACTGATCACGTGACTGATCATGCACTGATCACGTGGCTGATCATGCACTGATCACGTGGCTGATCATGCACTGATCACGTGACTGATCATGCACTGATCACGTGGCTGATCATGCACTGATCACGTGACTGATCATGCACTGATCACGTGGCTGATCATGCACTGATCACGTGGCTGATCATGCACTGATCACGTGACTGATCATGCACTGATCACGTGACTGATCATGCACTGATCACGTGGCTATCATGCACTGATCACGTGGCTGATCATGCACTGATCACGTGACTGATCATGCACTGATCACGTGACTGATCATGCACTGATCACGTGACTGATCATGCACTGATCACGTGGCTATCATGCACTGATCACGTGGCTGATCATGCACTGATCACGTGGCTGATCACACGATCACGTGACTGATCATGCACTGATCACGTGGCTGATCATGCACTGATCACGTGGCTATCATGCACTGATCACGTGACTGATCATGCACTGATCACTGACTGATCATGCACTGATCACGTGACTGATCATGCACTGATCACGTGGCTATCATGCACTGATCACGTGGCTGATCATGCACTGATCACGTGGCTATCATGCACTGATCACGTGACTGATCATGCACTGATCACATGACTGATCATGCACTGATCACGTGGCTAATCATGCATGATCATGTGACTGATCATGCACTGATCATGTTTGCTATCATACACTGATCATGTGCCTCTGGAGGCAATGAACAAAGAGCTGAGTAGGCACGAATCAGTCAGCAGGCAATAATCATGGAACTCAGCTGTGAGGAATCATGCTGCTCAGCTGGCAATAATCAAGCAGCTGAGCAGGCAGGAATTACGCAGCACAGCTGGCAATTGTCAAGCAGATGACAGGCAGGAATCATGCAGCTCAGCTGGCAATTGTCAAGCAGATGAGCAGACAGTAATCACGCAGCTCAGCAGGCCCTGATCACGTGACTGAGCATGCACTGTTCACGTGGCTGATCATACACTGATCACGTGACTGATCATGCAC
Source organism: Bos javanicus (assembly GCF_032452875.1). Lineage (NCBI taxonomy): Eukaryota > Metazoa > Chordata > Mammalia > Artiodactyla > Bovidae > Bos > Bos javanicus. The sequence goes on along the minus strand of NW_026893754.1, from coordinate 204,915 downwards.
TGATCACGTGACTGATCATGCACTGATCACGTGGCTGATCATGCACTGATCACGTGGCTGATCATGCACTGATCACGGGACTGATCATGCACTGATCACGTGACTGATCATGCACTGATCACGTGGCTATCATGCACTGATCACGTGGCTGATCATGCACTGATCACGTGGCTGATCATGCACTGATCACGTGGCTGATCATGCACTGATCACGTGACTGATCATGCACTGATCACGTGGCTATCATGCACTGATCACGTGGCTGATCATGCACTGATCACGTGACTGATCATGCACTGATCACGTGACTGATCATGCACTGATCACGTGGCTATCATGCACTGATCACGTGGCTGATCATGCACTGATCACGTGACTGATCATGCACTGATCACGTGGCTGATCATGCACTGATCACGTGACTGATCATGCACTGATCACGTGACTGATCATGCACTGATCACGTGGCTATCATGCACTGATCACGTGGCTGATCATGCATGATCACGTAGCTACCATGCACTGATCACGTGACTGATCATGCACTGATCACGTGACTGATCATGCACTGATCACGTGGCTGATCATGCACTGATCACGTGGCTGATCATGCACTGATCACGTGACTGATCATGCACTGATCACGTGACTGATCATGCACTGATCACGTGGCTATCATGCACTGATCACGTGGCTGATCATGCACTGATCACGTGGCTGATCATGCACTGATCACATGACTGATCATGCACTGATCACGTGACTGATCATGCACTGATCACGTGGCTATCATGCACTACTCACGTGGCTGATCATGCAATGATCATGTAGCTACCATGTACAGGTCACGTGACTGATCATACACCCATCAGGTGACTGATCATGCACTGATCACGTGGCTGATCATGCACTGATCACCTGCCTGATCATGCACTGATCACGTGACTGATCATGCACTGATCACGTGGCTATCATGCACTGATCACGTGACTGATCATGCACTGATCACGTGGCTGATCATGCACTGATACCGTGACTGAGCATGGACTGATCACATGACTATCATGTAGTGATCACGTGACTTAATGGCGCTGATCATGTGACTGATCATGCGCTGATCATGTTTGCTATCATACACTGATCATGTGCCTCTGGAGGCAATAAACAAAGAGCTGAGTAGGCACGAATCAAACAGTCAGCAGGCAATAATCATGGAACTCAGGTGTGAGGAATCATGCTGCTCAGCTGGCAATAATCAAGCAGCTGAGCAGGCAGGAATTACGCAGCACAGCTGGCAATTGTCAAGCAGATGACAGGCAGGAATCGTGCAGCTCAGCTGGCAATTGTCAAGCAGATGAGCAGACAGTAATCACGCAGCTCAGCAGGCCCTGATCACGTGACTGAGCATGCACTGTTCACGTGGCTGATCATACACTGATCACGTGATGATCATGCACTGATCACGTGGATATCATGCACTGATCACGTGGCTGATCATACACTGATCACGTGACTGATCATGCACTGATCACGTGGCTGATCATGCACTGATCACGTGGCTGATCACACACTGTCACGTGACATATCATGCACTGATCACGTGGCACTCATGCACTGATCACGTGGCTGATCATACACTGCTCACGTAACTGATCATGCACACATCACGTGGCTATCATGCACTGCTCACGTGGCTGTCATGAATGATCACGTAGCTACCATATACTGGTCACGTGACTGATCATGCACTGATCACGTGAATGATCATGCACTGATCACGTGACTGATCATGCACTGATCACGTGACTGATCATGCACTGATCACGTGGCTATCATGCACTGCTCACGTGGCTGATCATGCACTGATCACGTAGCAACCATGTACTGGTCACGTGACTGATCATGCACTGATCACGTAATTGATCATGCACTGATCACGTGGCTCATCATGCACTGATCACGTGGCTGATCACACATGATCACGTGACTGATCATGCACTGATCACGTGGCTATCATGCACTGATCATGTGACTGATCATGCACTGATCACGTCTATATCATGCACTGATCACGTGACTGATCATGCACTGATCACGTGGCTGATCATGCACTGATCACGTGACTGATCATGCACTGATCACGTGGCTGATCATGCACTGATCACGTGGCTGATCATGCACTGATCACGTGACTGATCATGCACTGATCACGTGACTGATCATGCACTGATCACGTGGCTATCATGCACTGCTCACGTGGCTGATCATGCATGATCACGCAGCTACCATGTACTGGTCACATGACTGATCATGCACTGATCACGTGACTGATCATGCAGTGATCACGTGGCTATCATGCACTACTCACGTGGCTGATCATGCAATGATCATGTAGCTACCATGTACAGGTCACGTGAATGATCATACACCCATCAGGTGACTGATCATGCACTGATCACGTGGCTATCATGCACTGATCACGAGACTGATCATGCACTGATCACGTCTATATCATGCACTGATCACATGACTGCCCATGCACTGATCACGTGGATGATCATACACTAATCATGTGACAGATCATGCACTGATCACGTGGCTGATCATGCACTGATACCGTGACTGAGCATGGACTGATCACATGACTATCATGTAGTGATCACGTGACTTAATGGCGCTGATCATGTGACTGATCATGCGCTGATCATGTTTGCTATCATACACTGATCATGTGCCTCTGGAGGCAATAAACAAAGAGCTGAGTAGGCACGAATCAAACAGTCAGCAGGCAATAATCATGGAACTCAGGTGTGAGGAATCATGCTGCTCAGCTGGCAATAATCAAGCAGCTGAGCAGGCAGGAATTACGCAGCACAGCTGGCAATTGTCAAGCAGATGACAGGCAGGAATCGTGCAGCTCAGCTGGCAATTGTCAAGCAGATGAGCAGACAGTAATCACGCAGCTCAGCAGGCCCAGATCACGTGACTGAGCATGCACTGTTCACGTGGCTGATCATACACTGATCACGTGATGATCATGCACTGATCACTTGGATATCATGCACTGATCACGTGGCTGATCATACACTGTTCACGTGTCTGACCATGCACTGATCACGTGGCTGATCATACACTGCTCACGTAACTGATCATGCACTGATCACGTGGCTATCATGCACTGATCACGTGGCTGAACATGCACTGTTCACGTGGCTGATCACACACCTGTCACGTGACATATCATGCACTGATCACGTGGCACTCATGCACTGATCACGTGGCTGATCATACTCTGCTCACGTAACTCATGCACACATCACGTGGCTATCATGCACTGCTCACGTGGCTCGTCATGGAATGATCACGTAGCAACCATATACTGGTCACGTGACTGATCATGCAGATCACGTAAATGATCATGCACTGTTCACGTGACTGATCATGTACTGATCACGTGACTGATCATGCACTGATCACGTGGCTATCATGCTCTGCTCACGTGGCTGATCATGCAACGATCACGTAGCAACCATGTACTGGTCACGTGACTGATCATGCACTGATCACGTAATTGATCCTGCACTGATCACGTGGCTCATCATGCACTGATCACGTGGCTGATCACACATGTATCACGTGACTGATCATGCACTGATCACGTGGCTGTCATGCACTGATCACGTGGATATCATGCACTGATCACGTGGCTGATCACACACTGATCACATGACTGATCATGCACTGATCACGTGGCTATCATGCACTGATCACGTGGCTATCATGCACTGATCACGTGGCTGATCATGCAATGATCACGTAGCTACCATGTACTGGTCACGTGACTGATCATGCACTGATCACGTAATTGATCATGCACTGATCACGTGGCTGATCATGCACTGATCACGTGGCTGATCATGCACTGATCACATAACTGATCATGCACTGATCACGTGACTGATCATGCACTGATCACGTGGCTATCATGCACTGATCACTTGGCTGACATACACTGATCACGTGCTGATCATGCACTGATCACGTGGCTGATCATGCACTGATCACGTGACTGATCATGCACTGATCACGTGTCTGATCATGCACTGATCACGTGGCTATCATGCACTGCTCACGTGGCTGATCATGCCATGATCACGCAGCTACCATGTACTGGTCACATGACTGATCATGCACTGATCACGTGACTGATCATGCACTGATCACGTGGCTATCATGCACTACTCACGTGGCTGATCATGCAATGATCATGTAGCTACCATGTACAGGTCACGTGAATGATCATACACCCATCAGGTGACTGATCATGCACTGATCACGTGGCTATCATGCACTGATCACGAGACTGATCATGCACTGATCACGTCTATATCATGCACTGATCACATGACTGCCCATGCACTGATCACGTGGATGATCATACACTAATCTTGTGACAGATCATGCACTGATCACGTGGCTGATCATGCACTGATACCGTGACTGAGCATGGACTGATCACATGACTATCATGTAGTGATCACGTGACTTAATGGCGCTGATCATGTGACTGATCATGCGCTGATCATGTTTGCTATCATACACTGATCATGTGCCTCTGGAGGCAATAAACAAAGAGCTGAGTAGGCACGAATCAAACAGTCAGCAGGCAATAATCATGGAACTCAGGTGTGAGGAATCATGCTGCTCAGCTGGCAATAATCAAGCAGCTGAGCAGGCAGGAATTACGCAGCACAGCTGGCAATTGTCAAGCAGATGACAGGCAGGAATCGTGCAGCTCAGCTGGCAATTGTCAAGCAGATGAGCAGACAGTAATCACGCAGCTCAGCAGGCCCAGATCACGTGACTGAGCATGCACTGTTCACGTGGCTGATCATACACTGATCACGTGATGATCATGCACTGATCACTTGGATATCATGCACTGATCACGTGGCTGATCATACACTGTTCACGTGTCTGACCATGCACTGATCACGTGGCTGATCATACACTGCTCACGTAACTGATCATGCACTGATCACGTGGCTATCATGCACTGATCACGTGGCTGAACATGCACTGTTCACGTGGCTGATCACACCTGTCACGTGACATATCATGCACTGATCACGTGGCACTCATGCACTGATCACGTGGCTGATCATACACTGCTCACGTAACTCATGCACACATCACGTGGCTATCATGCACTGCTCACGTGGCTGTCATGCAATGATCACGTAGCTACCATATACTGGTCACGTGACTGATCATGCACTGATCACGTAAATGATCATGCACTGATCACGTGACTGATCATGCACTGATCACGTGACTGATCATGCACTGATCACGTGGCTATCATGCACTGCTCACGTGGCTGATCATGCAACGATCACGTAGCAACCATGTACTGGTCACGTGACTGATCATGCACTGATCACGTAATTGATCATGCACTGATCACGTGGCTCATCATGCACTGATCACGTGGCTGATCACACATGTATCACGTGACTGATCATGCACTGATCACGTGGCTATCATGCACTGATCACGTGACTGATCATGCACTGATCACGTCTATATCATGCACTGATCACATGACTGCCCATGCACTGATCACGTGGATGATCATACACTAATCATGTGACAGATCATGCACTGATCACGTGGCTGATCATGCACTGATACCGTGACTGAGCATGGACTGATCACATGACTATCATGTAGTGATCACGTGACTTAATGGCGCTGATCATGTGACTGATCATGCACTGATCATGTTTGCTATCATACACTGATCATGTGCCTCTGGAGGCAATAAACAAAGAGCTGAGTAGGCACGAATCAAACAGTCAGCAGGCAATAATCATGGAACTCAGGTGTGAGGAATCATGCTGCTCAGCTGGCAATAATCAAGCAGCTGAGCAGGCAGGAATTACGCAGCACAGCTGGCAATTGTCAAGCAGATGACAGGCAGGAATCGTGCAGCTCAGCTGGCAATTGTCAAGCAGATGAGCAGACAGTAATCACGCAGCTCAGCAGGCCCTGATCACGTGACTGAGCATGCACTGTTCACGTGGCTGATCATACACTGATCACGTGATGATCATGCACTGATCACGTGGATATCATGCACTGATCACGTGGCTGATCATACACTGATCACGTGACTGATCATGCACTGATCACGTGGCTATCATGCACTGATCACGTGGCTGATCATGCACTGTTCACGTGGCTGATCACACACTGTCACGTGACATATCATGCACTGATCACGTGGCACTCATGCACTGATCACGTGGCTGATCATACACTGCTCACGTAACTCATGCACACATCACGTGGCTATCATGCACTGCTCACGTGGCTGTCATGGAATGATCACGTAGCTACCATATACTGGTCACGTGACTGATCATGCACTGATCACGTAAATGATCATGCACTGATCACGTGACTGATCATGCACTGATCACGTGACTGATCATGCACTGATCACGTGGCTATCATGCACTGCTCACGTGGCTGATCATGCAATGATCACGTAGCAACCATGTACTGGTCACGTGACTGATCATGCACTGATCACGTAATTGATCATGCACTGATCACGTGGCTCATCATGCACTGATCACGTGGCTGATCACACATGTATCACGTGACTGATCATGCACTGATCACGTGGCTATCATGCACTGATCACGTGGCTATCATGCACTGATCACGTGGCTGATCATGCACTGATCACGTGGCTATCATGCACTGATCACGTGACTGATCATGCACTGATCACGTGACTGATCATGCACTGATCACGTGGCTGATCATGCACTGATCACGTGACTGATCATGCACTGATCACGTGGCTATCATGCACTGATCACGTGGCTGATCATGCACTGATCACGTGGCTGATCATGCACTGATCACGTGACTGATCATGCACTGATCACGTGGCATCATGCACTGATCACGTGGCTGATCATACACTGATCACGTGACTCATGCACTGATCACGTGGCTATCATGCACTGATCACGTGGCTGATCATGCACTGATCACGTAGCAATCATGCACTGATCACGTGACTGATCATGCACTGATCACGTGACTGATCATGCACTGATCACGTGGCTGATCATGCACTGATCACGTGATGATCATGCACTGATCACGTGGATATCATGCACTGATCACGTGGCTGATCATGCACTGATCACGTGTCTGATCATGCACTGATCACGTGGCTGATCATGCACTGATCACGTAACTGATCATGCACTGATCACGTGGCTATCATGCACTGATCACGTGGCTGATCATGCACTGATCACGTGGCTGATCACACACTGTCACGTGACTATCATGCACTGATCACGTGGCACTCATGCACTGATCACGTGGCTGATCATACACTGATCACGTAACTCATGCACTGATCACGTGGCTATCATGCACTGATCACGTGGCTGTCATGCACTGATCACGTAGCTACCATGCACTGATCACGTGACTGATCATGCACTGATCACGTGAATGATCATGCACTGATCACGTGACTGATCATGCACTGATCACGTGACTGATCATGCACTGATCACGTGGCTATCATGCACTGATCACGTGGCTGATCATGCACTGATCACGTAGCAACCATGCACTGTCACGTGACTGATCATGCACTGATCACGTAATTGATCATGCACTGATCACGTGGCTCATCATGCACTGATCACGTGGCTGATCACACATGATCACGTGACTGATCATGCACTGATCACGTGGCTGATCATGCACTGATCACGTGGCTGATCATGCACTGATCACGTGGCTATCATGCACTGATCACGTGGCTGATCATGCACTGATCACGTAGCTACCATGCACTGATCACGTGACTGATCATGCACTGATCACGTAATTGATCATGCACTGATCACGTGGCTGATCATGCACTGATCACGTGGCTGATCACACTGATCACGTGACTGATCATGCACTGATCACGTGACTGATCATGCACTGATCACGTGGCTATCATGCACTGATCACGTGGATATCATGCACTGATCACGTGGCTGATCACACACGATCACGTGACTGATCATGCACTGATCACGTGGCTATCATGCACTGATCACGTGGCTATCATGCACTGATCACGTGGCTGATCATGCACTGATCACGGAGCTGCCATGCACTGATCACGTGACTGATCATGCACTGATCACGTAACTGATCATGCACTGATCACGTGACTGATCATGCACTGATCACGTGACTGATCATGCACTGATCACGTGACTGATCATGCACTGATCACGTGGCTATCATGCACTGATCACGTGGCTGATCATGCACTGATCACGCAGCTACCATGCACTGTCACGTGACTGATCATGCACTGATCACATGACTGATCATGCACTGATCACGTGGCTTATCATGCACTGATCATGTGACTGATCATGTGCTGATCATGTTTGGTGTCATACACTGATCATGTGCCTCTGGAGGCAATGAACAAAGAGCTGAGTAGGCACGAATCAGTCAGCAGGCTATAATCATGGAACTCAGCTGTGAGAAATCATGCTGCTCAGCTGGCAATAATCAAGCAGCTGAGCAGGCAGGAATTACGCAGCACAGCTGGCAATTGTCAAGCAGATGACAGGCAGGAATCGTGCAGCTCAGCTGGCAATTGTCAAGCAGATGAGCAGACAGTAATCACGCAGCTCAGCAGGCCCTGATCACGTGACTGAGCATGCACTGTTCACGTGGCTGATCATACACTGATCACGTGACTGATCATGCACTGATCACGTGACTGATCATGCACTGATCACGTGGCTATCATGCACTGATCACGTGGCTGATCATGCACTGATCACGTGGCTGATCATGCACTGATCACGTGGCTGATCATGCACTGATCACGTGACTGATCATGCACTGATCACGTGGCTGATCATGCACTGATCACGTGGCTGATCATGCACTGATCACGTGACTGATCATGCACTGATCACGTGACTGATCATGCACTGATCACGTGGCTATCATGCACTGATCACGTGGCTGATCATGCACTGATCACGTGGCTGATCATGCACTGATCACGTGGCTGATCATGCACTGATCACGTGACTGATCATGCACTGATCACGTGACTGATCATGCACTGATCACGTGGCTATCATGCACTGATCACGTGGCTGATCATGCATGATCACGCAGCTACCATGCACTGATCACGTGACTGATCATGCACTGATCACGTGACTGATCATGCACTGATCACGTGGCTGATCATGCACTGATACCGTGACTGAGCATGGACTGATCACATGACTATCATGTAGTGATCACGTGACTTAATGGCGCTGATCATGTGACTGATCATGCGCTGATCATGTTTGCTATCATACACTGATCATGTGCCTCTGGAGGCAATAAACAAAGAGCTGAGTAGGCACGAATCAAACAGTCAGCAGGCAATAATCATGGAACTCAGGTGTGAGGAATCATGCTGCTCAGCTGGCAATAATCAAGCAGCTGAGCAGGCAGGAATTACGCAGCACAGCTGGCAATTGTCAAGCAGATGACAGGCAGGAATCGTGCAGCTCAGCTGGCAATTGTCAAGCAGATGAGCAGACAGTAATCACGCAGCTCAGCAGGCCCTGATCACGTGACTGAGCATGCACTGTTCACGTGGCTGATCATACACTGATCACGTGATGATCATGCACTGATCACTTGGATATCATGCACTGATCACGTGGCTGATCATACACTGTTCACGTGTCTGACCATGCACTGATCACGTGGCTGATCATACACTGCTCACGTAACTGATCATGCACTGATCACGTGGCTATCATGCACTGATCACGTGGCTGAACATGCACTGTTCACGTGGCTGATCACACACCTGTCACGTGACATATCATGCACTGATCACGTGGCACTCATGCACTGATCACGTGGCTGATCATACTCTGCTCACGTAACTCATGCACACATCACGTGGCTATCATGCACTGCTCACGTGGCTCGTCATGGAATGATCACGTAGCAACCATATACTGGTCACGTGACTGATCATGCACTGATCACGTAAATGATCATGCACTGTTCACGTGACTGATCATGCACTGATCACGTGACTGATCATGCACTGATCACGTGGCTATCATGCACTGCTCACGTGGCTGATCATGCAACGATCACGTAGCAACCATGTACTGGTCACGTGACTGATCATGCACTGATCACGTAATTGATCATGCACTGATCACGTGGCTCATCATGCACTGATCACGTGGCTGATCACACATGTATCACGTGACTGATCATGCACTGATCACGTGGCTATCATGCACTGATCACGTGGCTGTCATGCACTGATCACGTGGATATCATGCACTGATCACGTGGCTGATCACACACGTATCACATGACTGATCATGCACTGATCACGTGGCTATCATGCACTGATCACGTGGCTGATCATGCACTGATCACGTGGCTGATCATGCACTGATCACGTGACTGATCATGCACTGATCACGTGACTGATCATGCACTGATCACGTGGCTATCATGCACTGATCACGTGGCTGACATGCACTGATCACGTGCCTGATCATGCACTGATCACGTGGCTGATCATGCACTGATCACGTGACTGATCATGCACTGATCACGTGTCTGATCATGCACTGATCACGTGGCTATCATGCACTGCTCACGTGGCTGATCATGCCATGATCACGCAGCTACCATGTACTGGTCACATGACTGATCATGCACTGATCACGTGACTGATCATGCAGTGATCACGTGGCTATCATGCACTACTCACGTGGCTGATCATGCAATGATCATGTAGCTACCATGTACAGGTCACGTGAATGATCATACACCCATCAGGTGACTGATCATGCACTGATCACGTGGCTATCATGCACTGATCACGAGACTGATCATGCACTGATCACGTCTATATCATGCACTGATCACATGACTGCCCATGCACTGATCACGTGGATGATCATACACTAATCATGTGACAGATCATGCACTGATCACGTGGCTGATCATGCACTGATACCGTGACTGAGCATGGACTGATCACATGACTATCATGTAGTGATCACGTGACTTAATGGCGCTGATCATGTGACTGATCATGCGCTGATCATGTTTGCTATCATACACTGATCATGTGCCTCTGGAGGCAATAAACAAAGAGCTGAGTAGGCACGAATCAAACAGTCAGCAGGCAATAATCATGGAACTCAGGTGTGAGGAATCATGCTGCTCAGCTGGCAATAATCAAGCAGCTGAGCAGGCAGGAATTACGCAGCACAGCTGGCAATTGTCAAGCAGATGACAGGCAGGAATCGTGCAGCTCAGCTGGCAATTGTCAAGCAGATGAGCAGACAGTAATCACGCAGCTCAGCAGGCCCAGATCACGTGACTGAGCATGCACTGTTCACGTGGCTGATCATACACTGATCACGTGATGATCATGCACTGATCACTTGGATATCATGCACTGATCACGTGGCTGATCATACACTGTTCACGTGTCTGACCATGCACTGATCACGTGGCTGATCATACACTGCTCACGTAACTGATCATGCACTGATCACGTGGCTATCATGCACTGATCACGTGGCTGAACATGCACTGTTCACGTGGCTGATCACACACCTGTCACGTGACATATCATGCACTGATCACGTGGCACTCATGCACTGATCACGTGGCTGATCATACTCTGCTCACGTAACTCATGCACACATCACGTGGCTATCATGCACTGCTCACGTGGCTCGTCATGGAATGATCACGTAGCTACCATATACTGGTCACGTGACTGATCATGCACAGATCACGTAAATGATCATGCACTGTTCACGTGACTGATCATGTACTGATCACGTGACTGATCATGCACTGATCACGTGGCTATCATGCTCTGCTCACGTGGCTGATCATGCAACGATCACGTAGCAACCATGTACTGGTCACGTGACTGATCATGCACTGATCACGTAATTGATCATGCACTGATCACGTGGCTCATCATGCACTGATCACGTGGCTGATCACACATGTATCACGTGACTGATCATGCACTGATCACGTGGCTATCATGCACTGATCACGTGGCTGTCATGCACTGATCACGTGGATATCATGCACTGATCACGTGGCTGATCACACACGTATCACGTGACTGATCATGCACTGATCACGTGGCTATCATGCACTGATCACGTGGCTGATCATGCATGATCACGCAGCTACCATGTACTGGTCACATGACTGATCATGCACTGATCACGTGACTGATCATGCACTGATCACGTGGCTATCATGCACTACTCACGTGGCTGATCATGCAATGATCATGTAGCTACCATGTACAGGTCACGTGAATGATCATACACCCATCAGGTGACTGATCATGCACTGATCACGTGGCTATCATGCACTGATCACGTGACTGATCATGCACTGATCACGTCTATATCATGCACTGATCACATGACTGCCCATGCACTGATCACGTGGATGATCATACACTAATCATGTGACAGATCATGCACTGATCACGTGGCTGATCATGCACTGATACCGTGACTGAGCATGGACTGATCACATGACTATCATGTAGTGATCACGTGACTTAATGGCGCTGATCATGTGACTGATCATGCGCTGATCATGTTTGCTATCATACACTGATCATGTGCCTCTGGAGGCAATAAACAAAGAGCTGAGTAGGCACGAATCAAACAGTCAGCAGGCAATAATCATGGAACTCAGGTGTGAGGAATCATGCTGCTCAGCTGGCAATAATCAAGCAGCTGAGCAGGCAGGAATTACGCAGCACAGCTGGCAATTGTCAAGCAGATGACAGGCAGGAATCGTGCAGCTCAGCTGGCAATTGTCAAGCAGATGAGCAGACAGTAATCACGCAGCTCAGCAGGCCCTGATCACGTGACTGAGCATGCACTGTTCACGTGGATGATCATACACAGATCACGTGATGATCATGCACTGATCACTTGGATATCATGCACTGATCACGTGGCTGATCATACACTGTTCACGTGTCTGACCATGCACTGATCACGTGGCTGATCATACACTGCTCACGTAACTGATCATGCACTGATCACGTGGCTGATCATGCACTGATCACGTGGCTATCATGCACTGCTCACGTGGCTGATCATGCACTGATCACGCAGCTATCATGCACTGATCACGTGACTGATCATGCACTGATCACGTAACTGATCATGCACTGATCACGTGGCTGATCATGCACTGATCACGTGACTGATCATGCACTGATCACGTGACTGATCATGCACTGATCACGTGGCTATCATGCACTGATCACGTGGCTGATCATACTGATCACGTGACTGATCATGCACTGATCACGTGGCTGATCATGCACTGATCACGTGACTGATCATGCACTGATCACGTGGCTGATCATGCACTGATCACGTGGCTATCATGCACTGATCACGTGGCTGATCATGCACTGATCACGTAGCAACCATGCACTGATCACGTGACTGATCATGCACTGATCACGTGGCTGATCATGCACTGATCACGTGACTGATCATGCACTGATCACGTGACTGATCATGCACTGATCACGTGGATATCATGCACTGATCACGTGGCTGATCATGCACTGATCACGTGGCTGATCATGCACTGATCACGTGGCTGATCATGCACTGATCACGTGACTGATCATGCACTGATCACGTGGCTATCATGCACTGATCACGTGGCTGATCATGCACTGATCACGTGGCTGATCACACACTGTCACGTGACTGATCATGCACTGATCACGTGGCATCATGCACTGATCACGTGGCTGATCATACACTGATCACGTAACTGATCATGCACTGATCACGTGGCTATCATGCACTGATCACGTGGCTGATCATGCAATGATCACGTAGCTACCATATACTGGTCACGTGACTGATCATGCACTGATCACGTAAATGATCATGCACTGATCACGTGACTGATCATGCACTGATCACGTGACTGATCATGCACTGATCACGTGGCTATCATGCACTGATCACGTGGCTGATCATGCAATGATCACGTAGCAACCATGTACTGGTCACGTGACTGATCATGCACTGATCACGTAATTGATCATGCACTGATCACGTGACTCATCATGCACTGATCACGTGGCTGATCACACACTGATCACGTGACTGATCATGCACTGATCACGTGGCTATCATGCACTGATCACGTGGCTATCATGCACTGATCACGTGGATATCATGCACTGATCACGTGGCTGATCACACATGATCACATGACTGATCATGCACTGATCACGTGGCTATCATGCACTGATCACGTGGCTGATCATGCACTGATCACGTAGCTATCATGCACTGATCACGTGACTGATCATGCACTGATCACGTAACTGATCATGCACTGATCACGTGGCTGATCATGCACTGATCACGTGACTGATCATGCACTGATCACGTGACTGATCATGCACTGATCACGTGGCTATCATGCACTGATCACGTGGCTGATCATGCACTGATCACGGCTATCATGCACTGATCACGTGACTGATCATGCACTGATCACGTAACTGATCATGCACTGATCACGTGGCTGATCATGCACTGATCACGTGACTGATCATGCACTGATCACGTGACTGATCATGCACTGATCACGTGGCTATCATGCACTGATCACGTGGCTGATCATGCACTGATCACGCAGCTACATGCACTGATCACGTGACTGATCATGCACTGATCACGTAACTGATCATGCACTGATCACGTGGCTGATCATGCACTGATCACGTGGCTGATCATGCACTGATCACGTGGCTATCATGCACTGATCACGTGGCTGATCATGCACTGATCATGTAGCTACCATGTACTGGTCACGTGAATGATCATACACCCATCAGGTGACTGATCATGCACTGATCACGTGGCTATCATGCACTGATCACGAGACTGATCATGCACTGATCACGTCTATCATGCACTGATCACATGACTGCCCATGCACTGATCACGTGGATGATCATACACTGATCATGTGACAGATCATGCACTGATCACGTGGCTGATCATGCACTGATACCGTGACTGAGCATGGACTGATCACATGACTATCATGTAGTGATCACGTGACTTAATGGCACTGATCATGTGACTGATCATGCGCTGATCATGTTTGCTATCATACACTGATCATGTGCCTCTGGAGGCAATAAACAAAGAGCTGAGTAGGCACGAATCAAACAGTCAGCAGGCAATAATCATGGAACTCAGCTGTGAGGAATCATGCTGCTCAGCTGGCAATAATCAAGCAGCTGAGCAGGCAGGAATTACGCAGCACAGCTGGCAATTGTCAAGCAGATGACAGGCAGGAATCATGCAGCTCAGCTGGCAATTGTCAAGCAGATGAGCAGACAGTAATCACGCAGCTCAGCAGGCCCTGATCACGTGACTGAGCATGCACTGTTCACGTGGCTGATCATACACTGATCACGTGACTGATCATGCACTGATCACGTGGCTATCATGCACTGATCACGTGGCTGATCATGCACTGATCACGTGACTGATCATGCACTGATCACGTGGCTATCATGCACTGATCACGTGGCTGATCATGCACTGATCACGTGGCTATCATGCACTGTCACGTGACTGATCATGCACTGATCACGTGACTGATCATGCACTGATCACGTGGCTATCATGCACTGATCACGTGGCTATCATGCACTGATCACGTGGCTGATCATGCACTGATCACGTAGCTATCATGCACTGATCACGTGACTGATCATGCACTGATCACGTGACTGATCATGCACTGATCACGTGACTGATCATGCACTGATCACGTGACTGATCATGCACTGATCACGTGGCTATCATGCACTGATCACGTGGCTGATCATGCACTGATCACATGACTGATCATGCACTGATCACGTGGCTTATCATGCACTGATCATGTGACTGATCATGCACTGATCATGTTTGGTATCATACACTGATCATGTGCCTCTGGAGGCAATGAACAAAGAGCTGAGTAGGCACGAATCAGTCAGCAGGCTATAATCATGGAACTCAGCTCTGAGAAATCATGCTGCTCAGCTGGCAATAATCAAGTGGCTGAGCAGGCAGGAATTACGCAGCACAGGTGGCAATTGTCAAGCAGATGACAGGCAGGAATCGTGCAGCTCAGCTGGCAATTGTCAAGCAGATGAGCAGACACTAATCACGCAGCTCAGCAGGCCCTGATCACGTGACTGAGCATGCACTGTTCACGTGGCTGATCATACACTGATCACGTGACTGATCATGCACTGATCACGTGACTGATCATGCACTGATCACGTGGCTGATCATGCACTGATCACGTGGCTGATCATGCACTGATCACGTGGCTGATCATGCACTGATCACGTGGCTGATCATGCACTGATCACGTGACTGATCATGCACTGATCACGTGGCTGATCATGCACTGATCACGTGGCTGATCATGCACTGATCACGTGGCTGATCATGCACTGATCACGTGGCTATCATGCACTGATCACGTGGCTGATCATGCACTGATCACGTAGCTACCATGTGCACTGGTCACGTGACTGATCATGCACTGATCACGTGACTGATCATGCACTGATCACGTGGCTATCATGCACTGATCACGTGACTGATCATGCACTGATCACGTCTATATCATGCACTGATCACGTGACTGATCATGCACTGATCACGTGACTGATCATGCACTGATCACGTGGCTGATCATGCACTGATCACGTGGCTGATCATGCACTGATCACGTGACTGATCATGCACTGATCACGTGGCTGATCATGCACTGATCACGTGACTGATCATGCACTGATCACGTGGCTGATCATGCACTGATCACGTGGCTGATCATGCACTGATCACGTGACTGATCATGCACTGATCACGTGACTGATCATGCACTGATCACGTGGCTATCATGCACTGATCACGTGGCTGATCATGCACTGATCACGTGACTGATCATGCACTGATCACGTGACTGATCATGCACTGATCACGTGACTGATCATGCACTGATCACGTGGCTATCATGCACTGATCACGTGGCTGATCATGCACTGATCACGTGGCTGATCACACACGATCACGTGACTGATCATGCACTGATCACGTGGCTGATCATGCACTGATCACGTGGCTATCATGCACTGATCACGTGACTGATCATGCACTGATCAGCTAATTGATCATGCACTGATCACGTGACTGATCATGCACTGATCACGTGGCTATCATGCACTGATCACGTGGCTGATCATGCACTGATCACGTGGCTATCATGCACTGATCACGTGACTGATCATGCACTGATCACATGACTGATCATGCACTGATCACGTGGCTAATCATGCATGATCATGTGACTGATCATGTGCTGATCATGTTTGGTATCATACACTGATCATGTGCCTCTGGAGGCAATGAACAAAGAGCTGAGTAGGCAGGAATCAGTCAGCAGGCAATAATCATGGAACTCAGCTGTGAGGAATCATGCTGCTCAGCTGGCAATAATCAAGCGATGAGCAGGCAGGAATTACGCAGCACAGCTGGCAATTGTCAAGCAGATGACAGGCAGGAATCGTGCAGCTCAGCTGGCAATTGTCAAGCAGATGAGCAGACAGTAATCACGCAGCTCAGCAGGCCCTGATCACGTGACTGAGCATGCACTGTTCACGTGGCTGATCATACACTGATCACGTGACTGATCATGCACTGATCACGTGACTGATCATGCACTGATCACGTGGCTGATCATGCACTGATCACGTGGCTGATCATGCACTGATCACGGGACTGATCATGCACTGATCACGTGACTGATCATGCACTGATCACGTGGCTATCATGCACTGATCACGTGGCTGATCATGCACTGATCACGTGGCTGATCATGCACTGATCACGTGGCTGATCATGCACTGATCACGTGACTGATCATGCACTGATCACGTGGCTATCATGCACTGATCACGTGGCTGATCATGCACTGATCACGTGACTGATCATGCACTGATCACGTGACTGATCATGCACTGATCACGTGGCTATCATGCACTGATCACGTGGCTGATCATGCACTGATCACGTGACTGATCATGCACTGATCACGTGGCTGATCATGCACTGATCACGTGACTGATCATGCACTGATCACGTGACTGATCATGCACTGATCACGTGGCTATCATGCACTGATCACGTGGCTGATCATGCATGATCACGCAGCTACCATGTACTGATCACGTGACTGATCATGCACTGATCACGTAATTGATCATGCACTGATCACGTGGCTGATCATGCACTGATCACGTGGCTGATCATGCACTGATCACGTGACTGATCATGCACTGATCACGTGACTGATCATGCACTGATCACGTGGCTATCATGCACTGATCACGTGGCTGATCATGCACTGATCACGTGGCTGATCATGCACTGATCACATGACTGATCATGCACTGATCACGTGACTGATCATGCACTGATCACGTGGCTATCATGCACTACTCACGTGGCTGATCATGCAATGATCATGTAGCTACCATGTACTGGTCACGTGACTGATCATACACCCATCAGGTGACTGATCATGCACTGATCACGTGGCTGATCATGCACTGATCACGTGCCTGATCATGCACTGATCACGTGACTGATCATGCACTGATCACGTGGCTATCATGCACTGATCACGTGACTGATCATGCACTGATCACGTGGCTGATCATGCACTGATACCGTGACTGAGCATGGACTGATCACATGACTATCATGTAGTGATCACGTGACTTAATGGCGCTGATCATGTGACTGATCATGCGCTGATCATGTTTGCTATCATACACTGATCATGTGCCTCTGGAGGCAATAAACAAAGAGCTGAGTAGGCACGAATCAAACAGTCAGCAGGCAATAATCATGGAACTCAGGTGTGAGGAATCATGCTGCTCAGCTGGCAATAATCAAGCAGCTGAGCAGGCAGGAATTACGCAGCACAGCTGGCAATTGTCAAGCAGATGACAGGCAGGAATCGTGCAGCTCAGCTGGCAATTGTCAAGCAGATGAGCAGACAGTAATCACGCAGCTCAGCAGGCCCTGATCACGTGACTGAGCATGCACTGTTCACGTGGCTGATCATACACTGATCACGTGATGATCATGCACTGATCACGTGGATATCATGCACTGATCACGTGGCTGATCATACACTGTTCACGTGTCTGACCATGCACTGATCACGTGGCTGATCATACACTGCTCACGTAACTGATCATGCACTGATCACGTGGCTGATCATGCACTGATCACGTGGCTGATCACACACCTGTCACGTGACATAACATGCACTGATCACGTGGCACTCATGCACTGATCACGTGGCTGATCATACTCTGCTCACGTAACTGATCATGCACACATCACGTGGCTATCATGCACTGCTCACGTGGCTCGTCATGGAATGATCACGTAGCTACCATATACTGGTCACGTGACTGATCATGCACAGATCACGTAAATGATCATGCACTGTTCACGTGACTGATCATGTACTGATCACGTGACTGATCATGCACTGATCACGTGGCTATCATGCACTGCTCACGTGGCTGATCATGCAATGATCACGTAGCAACCATGTACTGGTCACGTGACTGATCATGCACTGATCACGTAATTGATCATGCACTGATCACGTGGCTCATCATGCACTGATCACGTGGCTGATCACACATGATCACGTGACTGATCATGCACTGATCACGTGGCTCTCATGCACTGATCATGTGACTGATCATGCACTGATCACGTCTATATCATGCACTGATCACGTGACTGATCATGCACTGATCACGTGGATGATCATGCACTGATCACGTGACTGATCATGCACTGATCACGTGGCTGATCATGCACTGATCACGTGGCTGATCATGCACTGATCACGTGACTGATCATGCACTGATCACGTGTCTGATCATGCACTGATCACGTGGCTATCATGCACTGCTCACGTGGCTGATCATGCATGATCACGCAGCTACCATGTACTGGTCACATGACTGATCATGCACTGATCACGTGACTGATCATGCAGTGATCACGTGGCTATCATGCACTACTCACGTGGCTGATCATGCAATGATCATGTAGCTACCATGTACAGGTCACGTGAATGATCATACACCCATCAGGTGACTGATCATGCACTGATCACGTGGCTATCATGCACTGATCACGAGACTGATCATGCACTGATCACGTCTATATCATGCACTGATCACATGACTGCCCATGCACTGATCACGTGGATGATCATACACTAATCATGTGACAGATCATGCACTGATCACGTGGCTGATCATGCACTGATACCGTGACTGAGCATGGACTGATCACATGACTATCATGTAGTGATCACGTGACTTAATGGCGCTGATCATGTGACTGATCATGCGCTGATCATGTTTGCTATCATACACTGATCATGTGCCTCTGGAGGCAATAAACAAAGAGCTGAGTAGGCACGAATCAAACAGTCAGCAGGCAATAATCATGGAACTCAGGTGTGAGGAATCATGCTGCTCAGCTGGCAATAATCAAGCAGCTGAGCAGGCAGGAATTACGCAGCACAGCTGGCAATTGTCAAGCAGATGACAGGCAGGAATCGTGCAGCTCAGCTGGCAATTGTCAAGCAGATGAGCAGACAGTAATCACGCAGCTCAGCAGGCCCAGATCACGTGACTGAGCATGCACTGTTCACGTGGCTGATCATACACTGATCACGTGATGATCATGCACTGATCACTTGGATATCATGCACTGATCACGTGGCTGATCATACACTGTTCACGTGTCTGACCATGCACTGATCACGTGGCTGATCATACACTGCTCACGTAACTGATCATGCACTGATCACGTGGCTATCATGCACTGATCACGTGGCTGAACATGCACTGTTCACGTGGCTGATCACACACCTGTCACGTGACATATCATGCACTGATCACGTGGCACTCATGCACTGATCACGTGGCTGATCATACTCTGCTCACGTAACTCATGCACACATCACGTGGCTATCATGCACTGCTCACGTGGCTCGTCATGGAATGATCACGTAGCAACCATATACTGGTCACGTGACTGATCATGCACAGATCACGTAAATGATCATGCACTGTTCACGTGACTGATCATGTACTGATCACGTGACTGATCATGCACTGATCACGTGGCTATCATGCTCTGCTCACGTGGCTGATCATGCAACGATCACGTAGCAACCATGTACTGGTCACGTGACTGATCATGCACTGATCACGTAATTGATCCTGCACTGATCACGTGGCTCATCATGCACTGATCACGTGGCTGATCACACATGTATCACGTGACTGATCATGCACTGATCACGTGGCTGTCATGCACTGATCACGTGGCTATCATGCACTGATCACGTGGCTGATCATGCACTGATCACATGACTGATCATGCACTGATCACGTGGCTATCATGCACTGATCACGTGGCTATCATGCACTGATCACGTGGCTGATCATGCAATGATCACGTAGCTACCATGTACTGGTCACGTGACTGATCATGCACTGATCACGTAATTGATCATGCACTGATCACGTGGCTGATCATGCACTGATCACGTGGCTGATCATGCACTGATCACGTGACTGATCATGCACTGATCACGTGACTGATCATGCACTGATCACGTGGCTATCATGCACTGATCACGTGGCTGATCATGCACTGATCACGTGCTGATCATGCACTGATCACGTGGCTGATCATGCACTGATCACGTGACTGATCATGCACTGATCACGTGACTGATCATGCACTGATCACGTGGCTATCATGCACTGATCACGTGGCTGATCATGCATGATCACGCAGCTACCATGCACTGATCACATGACTGATCATGCACTGATCACGTGACTGATCATGCACTGATCACGTGGCTATCATGCACTGATCACGTGGCTGATCATGCACTGATCATGTAGCTATCATGTACTGATCACGTGACTGATCATGCACTGATCATGTGACTGATCATGCACTGATCATGTGGCTATCATACACTGATCATGTGCCTCTGGAGGCAATAAACAAAGAGCTGAGTAGGCACGAATCAAACAGTCAGCAGGCAATAATCATGGAACTCAGGTGTGAGGAATCATGCTGCTCAGCTGGCAATAATCAAGCAGCTGAGCAGGCAGGAATTACGCAGCACAGCTGGCAATTGTCAAGCAGATGACAGGCAGGAATCGTGCAGCTCAGCTGGCAATTGTCAAGCAGATGAGCAGACAGTAATCACGCAGCTCAGCAGGCCCAGATCACGTGACTGAGCATGCACTGTTCACGTGGCTGATCATACACTGATCACGTGATGATCATGCACTGATCACTTGGATATCATGCACTGATCACGTGGCTGATCATACACTGTTCACGTGTCTGACCATGCACTGATCACGTGGCTGATCATACACTGCTCACGTAACTGATCATGCACTGATCACGTGGCTATCATGCACTGATCACGTGGCTGAACATGCACTGTTCACGTGGCTGATCACACACCTGTCACGTGACATATCATGCACTGATCACGTGGCACTCATGCACTGATCACGTGGCTGATCATACTCTGCTCACGTAACTCATGCACACATCACGTGGCTATCATGCACTGCTCACGTGGCTCGTCATGGAATGATCACGTAGCTACCATATACTGGTCACGTGACTGATCATGCACTGATCACGTAAATGATCATGCACTGTTCACGTGACTGATCATGTACTGATCACGTGACTGATCATGCACTGATCACGTGGCTATCATGCACTGCTCACGTGGCTGATCATGCAACGATCACGTAGCAACCATGTACTGGTCACGTGACTGATCATGCACTGATCACGTAATTGATCATGCACTGATCACGTGGCTCATCATGCACTGATCACGTGGCTGATCACACATGTATCACGTGACTGATCATGCACTGATCACGTGGCTATCATGCACTGATCACGTGGCTGATCATGCACTGATCACGTCTATCATGCACTGATCACGTGACTGATCATGCACTGATCACGTGGATGATCATGCACTGATCACGTGACTGATCATGCACTGATCACGTGGCTGATCATGCACTGATCACGTGGCTGATCATGCACTGATCACGTGACTGATCATGCACTGATCACGTGACTGATCATGCACTGATCACGTGGCTATCATGCACTGATCACGTGGCTGATCATGCATGATCACGCAGCTATCATGCACTGATCACATGACTGATCATGCACTGATCACGTGACTGATCATGCACTGATCACGTGGCTATCATGCACTGATCACGTGGCTGATCATGCACTGATCATGTAACTACCATGCACTGAT
Organism: Bos javanicus; assembly: GCF_032452875.1. NCBI lineage: Eukaryota > Metazoa > Chordata > Mammalia > Artiodactyla > Bovidae > Bos > Bos javanicus. Next base: position 181,260 of record NW_026893754.1, on the reverse strand, counting down.
CACGTGACTGATCATGCACTGATCACGTGACTGATCATGCACTGATCACGTGGCTATCATGCACTGATCACGTGACTGATCATGCACTGATCACGTCTATATCATGCACTGATCACATGACTGTCATGCACTGATCACGTGGCTGATCATGCACTGATCACGTGACTGATCATGCACTGATCACGTGGCTGATCATGCACTGATCACGTGGCTATCATGCACTGATCACGTGGCTGATCATGCAATGATCACGTGAGCTGCCATGCACTGATCACGTGACTGATCATGCACTGATCACGTGACTGATCATGCACTGATCACGTGACTGATCATGCACTGATCACGTGACTGATCATGCACTGATCACGTGACTGATCATGCACTGATCACGTGGCTATCATGCACTGATCACGTGGCTGATCATGCACTGATCACGTGGCTATCATGCACTGTCACGTGACTGATCATGCACTGATCACATGACTGATCATGCACTGATCACGTGGCTTATCATGCACTGATCATGTGACTGATCATGCGCTGATCATGTTTGCTATCATACACTGATCATGTGCCTCTGGAGGCAATGAACAAAGAGCTGAGTAGGCACGAATCAGTCAGCAGGCAATAATCATGGAACTCAGCTGTGAGGAATCATGCTGCTCAGCTGGCAATAATCAAGCAGCTGAGCAGGCAGGAATTACGCAGCACAGCTGGCAATTGTCAAGCAGATGACAGGCAGGAATCGTGCAGCTCAGCTGGCAATTGTCAAGCAGATGAGCAGACAGTAATCACGCAGCTCAGCAGGCCCTGATCACGTGACTGAGCATGCACTGTTCACGTGGCTGATCATACACTGATCACGTGACTGATCATGCACTGATCACGTGACTGATCATGCACTGATCACGTGGCTGATCATGCACTGATCACGTGCTGATCATGCACTGATCACGTGGCTATCATGCACTGATCACGTGGCTGATCATACACTGATCACGTAACTGATCATGCACTGATCACGTGGCTATCATGCACTGATCACGTGGCTGATCATGCACTGATCACGTGGCTGATCACACACTGTCACGTGACTATCATGCACTGATCACGTGGCACTCATGCACTGATCACGTGGCTGATCATACTCTGCTCACGTAAATCATGCACACATCACGTGGCTATCATGCACTGCTCACGTGGCTGTCATGCAATGATCACGTAGCAACCATATACTGGTCACGTGACTGATCATGCACTGATCACGTAAATGATCATGCACTGATCACGTGACTGATCATGCACTGATCACGTGACTGATCATGCACTGATCACGTGGCTATCATGCACTGCACGTGGCTGATCATGCACTGATCACGTAGCAACCATGTACTGGTCACGTGACTGATCATGCACTGATCACGTAATTGATCATGCACTGATCACGTGGCTCATCATGCACTGATCACGTGGCTGATCACACATGTATCACGTGACTGATCATGCACTGATCACGTGGCTATCATGCACTGATCACGTGGCTATCATGCACTGATCACGTGGCTGATCATGCACTGATCACGTAGCTATCATGCACTGATCACGTGACTGATCATGCACTGATCACGTAATTGATCATGCACTGATCACGTGGCTGATCATGCACTGATCACGTGGCTGATCATGCACTGATCACGTGACTGATCATGCACTGATCACGTGACTGATCATGCACTGATCACGTGGCTATCATGCACTGATCACGTGGCTGACATACACTGATCACGTGCCTGATCATGCACTGATCACGTGGCTGATCATGCACTGATCACGTGACTGATCATGCACTGATCACGTGTCTGATCATGCACTGATCACGTGGCTATCATGCACTGATCACGTGGCTGATCATGCCATGATCACGCAGCTACCATGTACTGGTCACATGACTGATCATGCACTGATCACGTGACTGATCATGCACTGATCACGTGGCTATCATGCACTACTCACGTGGCTGATCATGCAATGATCATGTAGCTACCATGTACAGGTCACGTGAATGATCATACACCCATCAGGTGACTGATCATGCACTGATCACGTGGCTATCATGCACTGATCACGAGACTGATCATGCACTGATCACGTCTATATCATGCACTGATCACATGACTGCCCATGCACTGATCACGTGGATGATCATACACTAATCTTGTGACAGATCATGCACTGATCACGTGGCTGATCATGCACTGATACCGTGACTGAGCATGGACTGATCACATGACTATCATGTAGTGATCACGTGACTTAATGGCGCTGATCATGTGACTGATCATGCGCTGATCATGTTTGCTATCATACACTGATCATGTGCCTCTGGAGGCAATAAACAAAGAGCTGAGTAGGCACGAATCAAACAGTCAGCAGGCAATAATCATGGAACTCAGGTGTGAGGAATCATGCTGCTCAGCTGGCAATAATCAAGCAGCTGAGCAGGCAGGAATTACGCAGCACAGCTGGCAATTGTCAAGCAGATGACAGGCAGGAATCGTGCAGCTCAGCTGGCAATTGTCAAGCAGATGAGCAGACAGTAATCACGCAGCTCAGCAGGCCCAGATCACGTGACTGAGCATGCACTGTTCACGTGGCTGATCATACACTGATCACGTGATGATCATGCACTGATCACTTGGATATCATGCACTGATCACGTGGCTGATCATACACTGTTCACGTGTCTGACCATGCACTGATCACGTGGCTGATCATACACTGCTCACGTAACTGATCATGCACTGATCACGTGGCTATCATGCACTGATCACGTGGCTGATCATGCACTGATCACGTGGCTATCATGCACTGATCACGTGACTGATCATGCACTGATCACGTGACTGATCATGCACTGATCACGTGGCTATCATGCACTGCTCACGTGGCTGTCATGCAATGATCACGTAGCAACCATATACTGGTCACGTGACTGATCATGCACTGATCACGTAAATGATCATGCACTGATCACGTGACTGATCATGCACTGATCACGTGACTGATCATGCACTGATCACGTGGCTATCATGCACTGCTCACGTGGCTGATCATGCATGATCACGTAGCAACCATGTACTGGTCACGTGACTGATCATGCACTGATCACGTAATTGATCATGCACTGATCACGTGGCTCATCATGCACTGATCACGTGGCTGATCACACATGTATCACGTGACTGATCATGCACTGATCACGTGGCTCTCATGCACTGATCACGTGGCTATCATGCACTGATCACGTGGCTGATCATGCACTGATCACGTGACTGATCATGCACTGATCACGTGACTGATCATGCACTGATCACGTGGCTATCATGCACTGATCACGTGGCTGATCATGCACTGATCACGCAGCTATCATGCACTGATCACGTGACTGATCATGCACTGATCACGTGACTGATCATGCACTGATCACGTGGCTATCATGCACTGATCACGTGGCTGATCATGCACTGATCACGTAGCTACCATGCACTGATCACGTGACTGATCATGCACTGATCACGTAATTGATCATGCACTGATCACGTGGCTGATCATGCACTGATCACGTGGCTGATCACACATGATCACGTGACTGATCATGCACTGATCACGTGGCTGATCATGCACTGATCACGTGACTGATCATGCACTGATCACGTCTATCATGCACTGATCACGTGACTGATCATGCACTGATCACGTGGCTGATCATGCACTGATCACGTGACTGATCATGCACTGATCACGTGGCTGATCATGCACTGATCACGTGGCTGATCATGCACTGATCACGTGTCTGATCATGCACTGATCACGTGGCTATCATGCACTGCTCACGTGGCTGATCATGCCATGATCACGCAGCTACCATGTACTGGTCACATGACTGATCATGCACTGATCACGTGACTGATCATGCAGTGATCACGTGGCTATCATGCACTACTCACGTGGCTGATCATGCAATGATCATGTAGCTACCATGTACAGGTCACGTGAATGATCATACACCCATCAGGTGACTGATCATGCACTGATCACGTGGCTATCATGCACTGATCACGAGACTGATCATGCACTGATCACGTCTATATCATGCACTGATCACATGACTGCCCATGCACTGATCACGTGGATGATCATACACTAATCTTGTGACAGATCATGCACTGATCACGTGGCTGATCATGCACTGATACCGTGACTGAGCATGGACTGATCACATGACTATCATGTAGTGATCACGTGACTTAATGGCGCTGATCATGTGACTGATCATGCGCTGATCATGTTTGCTATCATACACTGATCATGTGCCTCTGGAGGCAATAAACAAAGAGCTGAGTAGGCACGAATCAAACAGTCAGCAGGCAATAATCATGGAACTCAGCTGTGAGGAATCATGCTGCTCAGCTGGCAATAATCAAGCAGCTGAGCAGGCAGGAATTACGCAGCACAGCTGGCAATTGTCAAGCAGATGACAGGCAGGAATCGTGCAGCTCAGCTGGCAATTGTCAAGCAGATGAGCAGACAGTAATCACGCAGCTCAGCAGGCCCAGATCACGTGACTGAGCATGCACTGTTCACGTGGCTGATCATACACTGATCACGTGATGATCATGCACTGATCACTTGGATATCATGCACTGATCACGTGGCTGATCATACACTGTTCACGTGTCTGACCATGCACTGATCACGTGGCTGATCATACACTGCTCACGTAACTGATCATGCACTGATCACGTGGCTATCATGCACTGATCACGTGGCTGAACATGCACTGTTCACGTGGCTGATCACACACCTGTCACGTGACATATCATGCACTGATCACGTGGCACTCATGCACTGATCACGTGGCTGATCATACTCTGCTCACGTAACTCATGCACACATCACGTGGCTATCATGCACTGCTCACGTGGCTGATCATGCAATGATCACGTAGCTACCATGTACTGGTCACGTGACTGATCATGCACTGATCACGTAAATGATCATGCACTGATCACGTGACTGATCATGCACTGATCACGTGACTGATCATGCACTGATCACGTGGCTATCATGCACTGATCACGTGGCTGATCATGCACTGATCACGTGGCTGACCATGCACTGATCACGTGGCTGATCATGCACTGATCACGTAACTGATCATGCACTGATCACGTGGCTATCATGCACTGATCACGTGGCTGATCATGCACTGATCACGTGGCTGATCATGCACTGATCACGTGACTATCATGCACTGATCACGTGGCATCATGCACTGATCACGTGGCTGATCATGCACTGATCACGTGACTCATGCACTGATCACGTGGCTATCATGCACTGATCACGTGGCTGATCATGCAATGATCACGTAGCTACCATGCACTGGTCACGTGACTGATCATGCACTGATCACGTCAATGATCATGCACTGATCACGTGACTGATCATGCACTGATCACGTGACTGATCATGCACTGATCACGTGGCTATCATGCACTGATCACGTGGCTGATCATGCACTGATCACGTAGCTACCATGTACTGTCACGTGACTGATCATGCACTGATCACGTGACTGATCATGCACTGATCACGTGGCTGATCATGCACTGATCACGTGGCTGATCACACTGATCACGTGACTGATCATGCACTGATCACGTGGCTGATCATGCACTGATCACGTGGCTGATCATGCACTGATCACGTGGCTATCATGCACTGATCACGTGGCTGATCATGCACTGATCACGTAGCTATCATGCACTGATCACGTGACTGATCATGCACTGATCACGTGACTGATCATGCACTGATCACGTGGCTGATCATGCACTGATCACGTGGCTGATCACACTGATCACGTGACTGATCAAATGATCACGTAAATCATGCACTGATCACGTGACTGATCATGCACTGATCACGTGGCTGATCATGCACTGATCACGTGACTGATCATGCACTGATCACGTGACTGATCATGCACTGATCACGTGGCTATCATGCACTGATCACGTGGCTGATCATGCACTGATCACGTAGCAACCATGCACTGGTCACGTGACTGATCATGCACTGATCACGTAATTGATCATGCACTGATCACGTGGCTGATCATGCACTGATCACGTGGCTGATCACACATGATCACGTGACTGATCATGCACTGATCACGTGGCTATCATGCACTGATCACGTGGCTGATCATGCACTGATCACGTGGATATCATGCACTGATCACGTGGCTGATCATGCACTATCACGTGACTGATCATGCACTGATCACGTGGCTATCATGCACTGATCACGTGGCTATCATGCACTGATCACGTGGCTGATCATGCACTGATCACGTAGCTACCATGCACTGATCACGTGACTGATCATGCACTGATCACGTAACTGATCATGCACTGATCACGTGGCTGATCATGCACTGATCACGTGGCTGATCATGCACTGATCACGTGACTGATCATGCACTGATCACGTGACTGATCATGCACTGATCACGTGGCTATCATGCACTGATCACGTGGCTGATCATGCACTGATCACGTGACTGATCATGCACTGATCACGTGGCTGATCATGCACTGATCACGTGACTGATCATGCACTGATCACGTGGCTGATCATGCACTGATCACGTGACTGATCATGCACTGATCACGTGACTGATCATGCACTGATCACGTGGCTATCATGCACTGATCACGTGGCTGATCATGCATGATCACGTAGCTATCATGCACTGATCACGTGACTGATCATGCACTGATCACGTGACTGATCATGCACTGATCACGTGGCTATCATGCACTGATCACGTGGCTGATCATGCACTGATCACGTGACTGATCATGCACTGATCACGTGGCTATCATGCACTGATCACGTGGCTGATCATGCACTGATCACGTGACTGATCATGCACTGATCACGTGGCTGATCATGCACTGATCACGTGACTGATCATGCACTGATCACGTGGCTGATCATGCACTGATCACGTGACTGATCATGCACTGATCACGTGTCTGATCATGCACTGATCACGTGGCTATCATGCACTGCTCACGTGGCTGATCATGCATGATCACGCAGCTACCATGTACTGGTCACATGACTGATCATGCACTGATCACGTGACTGATCATGCACTGATCACGTGGCTATCATGCACTACTCACGTGGCTGATCATGCAATGATCATGTAGCTACCATGTACAGGTCACGTGAATGATCATACACCCATCAGGTGACTGATCATGCACTGATCACGTGGCTATCATGCACTGATCACGAGACTGATCATGCACTGATCACGTCTATATCATGCACTGATCACATGACTGCCCATGCACTGATCACGTGGATGATCATACACTAATCATGTGACAGATCATGCACTGATCACGTGGCTGATCATGCACTGATACCGTGACTGAGCATGGACTGATCACATGACTATCATGTAGTGATCACGTGACTTAATGGCGCTGATCATGTGACTGATCATGTGACTGATCATGCGCTGATCATGTTTGCTATCATACACTGATCATGTGCCTCTGGAGGCAATAAACAAAGAGCTGAGTAGGCACGAATCAAACAGTCAGCAGGCAATAATCATGGAACTCAGGTGTGAGGAATCATGCTGCTCAGCTGGCAATAATCAAGCAGCTGAGCAGGCAGGAATCGTGCAGCTCAGCTGGCAATTGTCAAGCAGATGAGCAGACAGTAATCACGCAGCTCAGCAGGCCCAGATCACGTGACTGAGCATGCACTGTTCACGTGGCTGATCATACACTGATCACGTGATGATCATGCACTGATCACTTGGATATCATGCACTGATCACGTGGCTGATCATACACTGTTCACGTGTCTGACCATGCACTGATCACGTGGCTGATCATACACTGCTCACGTAACTGATCATGCACTGATCACGTGGCTATCATGCACTGATCACGTGGCTGAACATGCACTGTTCACGTGGCTGATCACACACCTGTCACGTGACATATCATGCACTGATCACGTGGCACTCATGCACTGATCACGTGGCTGATCATACTCTGCTCACGTAACTCATGCACACATCACGTGGCTATCATGCACTGCTCACGTGGCTGTCATGGAATGATCACGTAGCTACCATATACTGGTCACGTGACTGATCATGCACTGATCACGTAATGATCATGCACTGTTCACGTGACTGATCATGCACTGATCACGTGACTGATCATGCACTGATCACGTGGCTATCATGCACTGCTCACGTGGCTGATCATGCAACGATCACGTAGCAACCATGTACTGGTCACGTGACTGATCATGCACTGATCACGTAATTGATCATGCACTGATCACGTGGCTCATCATGCACTGATCACGTGGCTGATCACACTGATCACGTGACTGATCATGCACTGATCACGTGACTGATCATGCACTGATCACGTGGCTATCATGCACTGATCACGTGGCTGATCATGCCATGATCACGCAGCTACCATGTACTGGTCACATGACTGATCATGCACTGATCACGTGACTGATCATGCAGTGATCACGTGGCTATCATGCACTACTCACGTGGCTGATCATGTAGCTACCATGTACAGGTCACGTGAATGATCATACACCCATCAGGTGACTGATCATGCACTGATCACGTGGCTATCATGCACTGATCACGAGACTGATCATGCACTGATCACGTCTATATCATGCACTGATCACATGACTGCCCATGCACTGATCACGTGGATGATCATACACTAATCTTGTGACAGATCATGCACTGATCACGTGGCTGATCATGCACTGATACCGTGACTGAGCATGGACTGATCACATGACTATCATGTAGTGATCACGTGACTTAATGGCGCTGATCATGTGACTGATCATGCGCTGATCATGTTTGCTATCATACACTGATCATGTGCCTCTGGAGGCAATAAACAAAGAGCTGAGTAGGCACGAATCAAACAGTCAGCAGGCAATAATCATGGAACTCAGGTGTGAGGAATCATGCTGCTCAGCTGGCAATAATCAAGCAGCTGAGCAGGCAGGAATTACGCAGCACAGCTGGCAATTGTCAAGCAGATGACAGGCAGGAATCGTGCAGCTCAGCTGGCAATTGTCAAGCAGATGAGCAGACAGTAATCACGCAGCTCAGCAGGCCCAGATCACGTGACTGAGCATGCACTGTTCACGTGGCTGATCATACACTGATCACGTGATGATCATGCACTGATCACTTGGATATCATGCACTGATCACGTGGCTGATCATACACTGTTCACGTGTCTGACCATGCACTGATCACGTGGCTGATCATACACTGCTCACGTAACTGATCATGCACTGATCACGTGGCTATCATGCACTGATCACGTGGCTGAACATGCACTGTTCACGTGGCTGATCACACACCTGTCACGTGACATATCATGCACTGATCACGTGGCACTCATGCACTGATCACGTGGCTGATCATACTCTGCTCACGTAACTCATGCACACATCACGTGGCTATCATGCACTGCTCACGTGGCTCGTCATGGAATGATCACGTAGCAACCATATACTGGTCACGTGACTGATCATGCAAAGATCACGTAAATGATCATGCACTGTTCACGTGACTGATCATGTACTGATCACGTGACTGATCATGCACTGATCACGTGGCTATCATGCTCTGCTCACGTGGCTGATCATGCAACGATCACGTAGCAACCATGTACTGGTCACGTGACTGATCATGCACTGATCACGTAATTGATCATGCACTGATCACGTGGCTGATCACACATGATCACGTGACTGATCATGCACTGATCACGTGGCTCTCATGCACTGATCACGTGGCTGTCATGCACTGATCACGTGGATATCATGCACTGATCACGTGGCTGATCACACACGTATCACGTGACTGATCATGCACTGATCACGTGGCTATCATGCACTGATCACGTGGCTATCATGCACTGATCACGTGGCTGATCATGCAATGATCACGTAGCTACCATGTACTGGTCACGTGACTGATCATGCACTGATCACGTAATTGATCATGCACTGATCATGTGGCTGATCATGCACTGATCACGTGGCTGATCACACTGATCACATAACTGATCATGCACTGATCACGTGACTGATCATGCACTGATCACGTGGCTATCATGCACTGATCACTTGGCTGACATACACTGATCACGTGCCTGGTCATGCACTGATCACGTGGCTGATCATGCACTGATCACGTGACTGATCATGCACTGATCACGTGTCTGATCATGCACTGATCACGTGGCTATCATGCACTGCTCACGTGGCTGATCATGCACTGATCACGCAGCTACCATGTACTGGTCACATGACTGATCATGCACTGATCACGTGACTGATCATGCAGTGATCACGTGGCTATCATGCACTACTCACGTGGCTGATCATGCAATGATCATGTAGCTACCATGTACAGGTCACGTGAATGATCATACACCCATCAGGTGACTGATCATGCACTGATCACGTGGCTATCATGCACTGATCACGAGACTGATCATGCACTGATCACGTCTATATCATGCACTGATCACATGACTGCCCATGCACTGATCACGTGGATGATCATACACTAATCTTGTGACAGATCATGCACTGATCACGTGGCTGATCATGCACTGATACCGTGACTGAGCATGGACTGATCACATGACTATCATGTAGTGATCACGTGACTTAATGGCGCTGATCATGTGACTGATCATGCTGATCATGCGCTGATCATGTTTGCTATCATACACTGATCATGTGCCTCTGGAGGCAATAAACAAAGAGCTGAGTAGGCACGAATCAAACAGTCAGCAGGCAATAATCATGGAACTCAGGTGTGAGGAATCATGCTGCTCAGCTGGCAATAATCAAGCAGCTGAGCAGGCAGGAATTACGCAGCACAGCTGGCAATTGTCAAGCAGATGACAGGCAGGAATCGTGCAGCTCAGCTGGCAATTGTCAAGCAGATGAGCAGACAGTAATCACGCAGCTCAGCAGGCCCAGATCACGTGACTGAGCATGCACTGTTCACGTGGCTGATCATACACTGATCACGTGATGATCATGCACTGATCACTTGGATATCATGCACTGATCACGTGGCTGATCATACACTGTTCACGTGTCTGATCATGCACTGATCACGTGGCTGATCATGCACTGATCACGTGGCTGATCATGCACTGATCACGTGGCTGATCACACACTGTCACGTGACTATCATGCACTGATCACGTGGCACTCATGCACTGATCACGTGGCTGATCATACACTGCTCACGTAACTCATGCACACATCACGTGGCTATCATGCACTGCTCACGTGGCTGTCATGCAATGATCACGTAGCTACCATATACTGGTCACGTGACTGATCATGCACTGATCACGTAAATGATCATGCACTGATCACGTGACTGATCATGCACTGATCACGTGACTGATCATGCACTGATCACGTGGCTATCATGCACTGATCACGTGGCTGATCATGCACTGATCACGTAGCAACCATGTACTGATCACGTGACTGATCATGCACTGATCACGTGGCTATCATGCACTGATCACGTGGCTGATCATGCACTGATCACGTAGCTATCATGTACTGATCACGTGACTGATCATGCACTGATCACGTGACTGATCATGCACTGATCACGTGGCTATCATGCACTGATCACGTGGCTGATCACACATGATCACGTGACTGATCATGCACTGATCACGTGGCTATCATGCACTGATCACGTGGCTGATCATGCACTGATCACGTGGCTATCATGCACTGATCACGTGGCTGATCACACACGTATCACATGACTGATCATGCACTGATCACGTGGCTATCATGCACTGATCACGTGGCTATCATGCACTGATCACGTGGCTGATCATGCAATGATCACGTAGCTACCATGTACTGATCACGTGACTGATCATGCACTGATCACGTGATTGATCATGCACTGATCACGTGGCTGATCATGCACTGATCACGTGGCTGATCATGCACTGATCACGTGACTGATCATGCACTGATCACGTGACTGATCATGCACTGATCACGTGGCTATCATGCACTGATCACGTGGCTGATCATGCACTGATCACGTGACTGATCATGCACTGATCACGTGGCTGATCATGCACTGATCACGTGACTGATCATGCACTGATCACGTGGCTGATCATGCACTGATCACGTGACTGATCATGCACTGATCACGTGACTGATCATGCACTGATCACGTGGCTATCATGCACTGATCACGTGGCTGATCATGCATGATCACGCAGCTACCATGTACTGGTCACGTGACTGATCATGCACTGATCACGTAATTGATCATGCACTGATCACGTGGCTGATCATGCACTGATCACGTGGCTGATCATGCACTGATCACGTGACTGATCATGCACTGATCACGTGGCTGATCATGCACTGATCACGTGGCTGATCATGCACTGATCACGTGACTGATCATGCACTGATCACGTGGCTGATCATGCACTGATCACGTGACTGATCATGCACTGATCACGTGGCTGATCATGCACTGATCACGTGACTGATCATGCACTGATCACGTGTCTGATCATGCACTGATCACGTGGCTATCATGCACTGATCACGTGGCTGATCATGCCATGATCACGCAGCTACCATGTACTGGTCACATGACTGATCATGCACTGATCACGTGACTGATCATGCACTGATCACGTGGCTATCATGCACTACTCACGTGGCTGATCATGCAATGATCATGTAGCTACCATGTACAGGTCACGTGAATGATCATACACCCATCAGGTGACTGATCATGCACTGATCACGTGGCTATCATGCACTGATCACGAGACTGATCATGCACTGATCACGTCTATATCATGCACTGATCACATGACTGCCCATGCACTGATCACGTGGATGATCATACACTAATCTTGTGACAGATCATGCACTGATCACGTGGCTGATCATGCACTGATACCGTGACTGAGCATGGACTGATCACATGACTATCATGTAGTGATCACGTGACTTAATGGCGCTGATCATGTGACTGATCATGTGACTGATCATGCGCTGATCATGTTTGCTATCATACACTGATCATGTGCCTCTGGAGGCAATAAACAAAGAGCTGAGTAGGCACGAATCAAACAGTCAGCAGGCAATAATCATGGAACTCAGGTGTGAGGAATCATGCTGCTCAGCTGGCAATAATCAAGCAGCTGAGCAGGCAGGAATCGTGCAGCTCAGCTGGCAATTGTCAAGCAGATGAGCAGACAGTAATCACGCAGCTCAGCAGGCCCAGATCACGTGACTGAGCATGCACTGTTCACGTGGCTGATCATACACTGATCACGTGATGATCATGCACTGATCACTTGGATATCATGCACTGATCACGTGGCTGATCATACACTGTTCACGTGTCTGACCATGCACTGATCACGTGGCTGATCATACACTGCTCACGTAACTGATCATGCACTGATCACGTGGCTATCATGCACTGATCACGTGGCTGAACATGCACTGTTCACGTGGCTGATCACACACTGTCACGTGACATATCATGCACTGATCACGTGGCACTCATGCACTGATCACGTGGCTGATCATACTCTGCTCACGTAACTCATGCACACATCACGTGGCTATCATGCACTGCTCACGTGGCTCGTCATGGAATGATCACGTAGCAACCATATACTGGTCACGTGACTGATCATGCACTGATCACGTAAATGATCATGCACTGTTCACGTGACTGATCATGTACTGATCACGTGACTGATCATGCACTGATCACGTGGCTATCATGCACTGCTCACGTGGCTGATCATGCAACGATCACGTAGCAACCATGTACTGGTCACGTGACTGATCATGCACTGATCACGTAATTGATCATGCACTGATCACGTGGCTCATCATGCACTGATCACGTGGCTGATCACACATGTATCACGTGACTGATCATGCACTGATCACGTGGCTCTCATGCACTGATCACGTGGCTGTCATGCACTGATCACGTGGATATCATGCACTGATCACGTGGCTGATCACACACGTATCACATGACTGATCATGCACTGATCACGTGGCTATCATGCACTGATCACGTGGCTATCATGCACTGATCACGTGGCTGATCATGCAATGATCACGTAGCTACCATGTACTGGTCACGTGACTGATCATGCACTGATCACGTAATTGATCATGCACTGATCACGTGGCTGATCATGCACTGATCACGTGGCTGATCATGCACTGATCACGTGACTGATCATGCACTGATCACGTGACTGATCATGCACTGATCACGTGGCTATCATGCACTGATCACGTGGCTGATCATGCACTGATCACGTGACTGATCATGCACTGATCACGTGGCTGATCATGCACTGATCACGTGACTGATCATGCACTGATCACGTGGCTGATCATGCACTGATCACGTGACTGATCATGCACTGATCACGTGACTGATCATGCACTGATCACGTGGCTATCATGCACTGATCACGTGGCTGATCATGCATGATCACGCAGCTATCATGCACTGATCACGTGACTGATCATGCACTGATCACGTGACTGATCATGCACTGATCACGTGGCTATCATGCACTGATCACGTGGCTGATCATGCACTGATCACGTGACTGATCATGCACTGATCACGTGGCTATCATGCACTGATCACGTGGCTGATCATGCACTGATCACGTGACTGATCATGCACTGATCACGTGGCTGATCATGCACTGATCACGTGACTGATCATGCACTGATCACGTGGCTGATCATGCACTGATCACGTGACTGATCATGCACTGATCACGTGACTGATCATGCACTGATCACGTGGCTATCATGCACTGCTCACGTGGCTGATCATGCCATGATCACGCAGCTACCATGTACTGGTCACATGACTGATCATGCACTGATCACGTGACTGATCATGCAGTGATCACGTGGCTATCATGCACTACTCACGTGGCTGATCATGCAATGATCATGTAGCTACCATGTACAGGTCACGTGAATGATCATACACCCATCAGGTGACTGATCATGCACTGATCACGTGGCTATCATGCACTGATCACGAGACTGATCATGCACTGATCACGTCTATATCATGCACTGATCACATGACTGCCCATGCACTGATCACGTGGATGATCATACACTAATCATGTGACAGATCATGCACTGATCACGTGGCTGATCATGCACTGATACCGTGACTGAGCATGGACTGATCACATGACTATCATGTAGTGATCACGTGACTTAATGGCGCTGATCATGTGACTGATCATGCGCTGATCATGTTTGCTATCATACACTGATCATGTGCCTCTGGAGGCAATAAACAAAGAGCTGAGTAGGCACGAATCAAACAGTCAGCAGGCAATAATCATGGAACTCAGGTGTGAGGAATCATGCTGCTCAGCTGGCAATAATCAAGCAGCTGAGCAGGCAGGAATCGTGCAGCTCAGCTGGCAATTGTCAAGCAGATGAGCAGACAGTAATCACGCAGCTCAGCAGGCCCAGATCACGTGACTGAGCATGCACTGTTCACGTGGCTGATCATACACTGATCACGTGATGATCATGCACTGATCACTTGGATATCATGCACTGATCACGTGGCTGATCATACACTGTTCACGTGTCTGACCATGCACTGATCACGTGGCTGATCATACACTGCTCACGTAACTGATCATGCACTGATCACGTGGCTATCATGCACTGATCACGTGGCTGAACATGCACTGTTCACGTGGCTGATCACACACCTGTCACGTGACATATCATGCACTGATCACGTGGCACTCATGCACTGATCACGTGGCTGATCATACTCTGCTCACGTAACTCATGCACACATCACGTGGCTATCATGCACTGCTCACGTGGCTCGTCATGGAATGATCACGTAGCTACCATATACTGGTCACGTGACTGATCATGCACTGATCACGTAAATGATCATGCACTGTTCACGTGACTGATCATGCACTGATCACGTGACTGATCATGCACTGATCACGTGGCTATCATGCACTGCTCACGTGGCTGATCATGCAACGATCACGTAGCAACCATGTACTGGTCACGTGACTGATCATGCACTGATCACGTAATTGATCATGCACTGATCACGTGGCTCATCATGCACTGATCACGTGGCTGATCACACATGATCACGTGACTGATCATGCACTGATCACGTGACTGATCATGCACTGATCACGTGGCTATCATGCACTGATCACGTGGCTGATCATGCCATGATCACGCAGCTACCATGTACTGGTCACATGACTGATCATGCACTGATCACGTGACTGATCATGCACTGATCACGTGGCTATCATGCACTACTCACGTGGCTGATCATGTAGCTACCATGTACAGGTCACGTGAATGATCATACACCCATCAGGTGACTGATCATGCACTGATCACGTGGCTATCATGCACTGATCACGAGACTGATCATGCACTGATCACGTCTATATCATGCACTGATCACATGACTGCCCATGCACTGATCACGTGGATGATCATACACTAATCTTGTGACAGATCATGCACTGATCACGTGGCTGATCATGCACTGATACCGTGACTGAGCATGGACTGATCACATGACTATCATGTAGTGATCACGTGACTTAATGGCGCTGATCATGTGACTGATCATGCGCTGATCATGTTTGCTATCATACACTGATCATGTGCCTCTGGAGGCAATAAACAAAGAGCTGAGTAGGCACGAATCAAACAGTCAGCAGGCAATAATCATGGAACTCAGGTGTGAGGAATCATGCTGCTCAGCTGGCAATAATCAAGCAGCTGAGCAGGCAGGAATTACGCAGCACAGCTGGCAATTGTCAAGCAGATGACAGGCAGGAATCGTGCAGCTCAGCAGGCCCAGATCACGTGACTGAGCATGCACTGTTCACGTGGCTGATCATACACTGATCACGTGATGATCATGCACTGATCACTTGGATATCATGCACTGATCACGTGGCTGATCATACACTGTTCACGTGTCTGACCATGCACTGATCACGTGGCTGATCATACACTGCTCACGTAACTGATCATGCACTGATCACGTGGCTATCATGCACTGATCACGTGGCTGAACATGCACTGTTCACGTGGCTGATCACACACCTGTCACGTGACATATCATGCACTGATCACGTGGCACTCATGCACTGATCACGTGGCTGATCATACTCTGCTCACGTAACTCATGCACACATCACGTGGCTATCATGCACTGCTCACGTGGCTCGTCATGGAATGATCACGTAGCAACCATATACTGGTCACGTGACTGATCATGCAAAGATCACGTAAATGATCATGCACTGTTCACGTGACTGATCATGTACTGATCACGTGACTGATCATGCACTGATCACGTGGCTATCATGCTCTGCTCACGTGGCTGATCATGCAACGATCACGTAGCAACCATGTACTGGTCACGTGACTGATCATGCACTGATCACGTAATTGATCATGCACTGATCACGTGGCTGATCACACATGATCACGTGACTGATCATGCACTGATCACGTGGCTCTCATGCACTGATCACGTGGCTGTCATGCACTGATCACGTGGATATCATGCACTGATCACGTGGCTGATCACACACGTATCACGTGACTGATCATGCACTGATCACGTGGCTATCATGCACTGATCACGTGGCTATCATGCACTGATCACGTGGCTGATCATGCAATGATCACGTAGCTACCATGTACTGGTCACGTGACTGATCATGCACTGATCACGTAATTGATCATGCACTGATCATGTGGCTGATCATGCACTGATCACGTGGCTGATCATACACTGATCACATAACTGATCATGCACTGATCACGTGACTGATCATGCACTGATCACGTGGCTATCATGCACTGATCACTTGGCTGGACATACACTGATCACGTGCCTGATCATGCACTGATCACGTGGCTGATCATGCACTGATCACGTGACTGATCATGCACTGATCTCGTGTCTGATCATGCACTGATCACGTGGCTATCATGCACTGCTCACGTGGCTGATCATGCCTGATCACGCAGCTACCATGTACTGGTCACATGACTGATCATGCACTGATCACGTGACTGATCATGCAGTGATCACGTGGCTATCATGCACTACTCACGTGGCTGATCATGCAATGATCATGTAGCTACCATGTACAGGTCACGTGAATGATCATACACCCATCAGGTGACTGATCATGCACTGATCACGTGGCTATCATGCACTGATCACGAGACTGATCATGCACTGATCACGTCTATATCATGCACTGATCACATGACTGCCCATGCACTGATCACGTGGATGATCATACACTAATCTTGTGACAGATCATGCACTGATCACGTGGCTGATCATGCACTGATACCGTGACTGAGCATGGACTGATCACATGACTATCATGTAGTGATCACGTGACTTAATGGCGCTGATCATGTGACTGATCATGCGCTGATCATGTTTGCTATCATACACTGATCATGTGCCTCTGGAGGCAATAAACAAAGAGCTGAGTAGGCACGAATCAAACAGTCAGCAGGCAATAATCATGGAACTCAGGTGTGAGGAATCATGCTGCTCAGCTGGCAATAATCAAGCAGCTGAGCAGGCAGGAATTACGCAGCACAGCTGGCAATTGTCAAGCAGATGACAGGCAGGAATCGTGCAGCTCAGCTGGCAATTGTCAAGCAGATGAGCAGACAGTAATCACGCAGCTCAGCAGGCCCAGATCACGTGACTGAGCATGCACTGTTCACGTGGCTGATCATACACTGATCACGTGATGATCATGCACTGATCACTTGGATATCATGCACTGATCACGTGGCTGATCATACACTGTTCACGTGTCTGACCATGCACTGATCACGTGGCTGATCATACACTGCTCACGTAACTGATCATGCACTGATCACGTGGCTATCATGCACTGATCACGTGGCTGAACATGCACTGTTCACGTGGCTGATCACACACCTGTCATGTGACATATCATGCACTGATCACGTGGCACTCATGCACTGATCACGTGGCTGATCATACTCTGCTCACGTAACTCATGCACACATCACGTGGCTATCATGCACTGCTCACGTGGCTCGTCATGGAATGATCACGTAGCAACCATATACTGGTCACGTGACTGATCATGCAAAGATCATGTAAATGATCATGCACTGTTCACGTGACTGATCATGTACTGATCACGTGACTGATCATGCACTGAACACGTGGCTATCATGCTCTGCTCACGTGGCTGATCATGCAACGATCACGTAGCAACCATGTACTGGTCACGTGACTGATCATGCACTGATCACGTAATTGATCCTGCACTGATCACGTGGCTCATCATGCACTGATCACGTGGCTGATCACACATGTATCACGTGACTGATCATGCACTGATCACGTGGCTCTCATGCACTTATCACGTGGCTGTCATGCACTGATCACGTGGATATCATGCACTGATCACGTGGCTGATCACACACGTATCACATGACTGATCATGCACTGATCACGTGGCTATCATGCACTGATCACGTGGCTGATCATGCAATGATCACGTAGCTACCATGTACTGGTCACGTGACTGATCATGCACTGATCACGTAATTGATCATGCACTGATCACGTGGCTGATCATGCACTGATCACGTGGCTGATCATACACTGATCACGTAACTGATCATGCACTGATCACGTGACTGATCATGCACTGATCGCGTGGCTATCATGCACTGATCACGTGGCTGATCATGCACTGATCACGTGCCTGATCATGCACTGATCACGTGACTGATCATGCACTGATCACGTGTCTGATCATGCACTGATCACGTGGCTATCATGCACTGATCACGTGGCTGATCATGCCATGATCACGCAGCTACCATGTACTGGTCACATGACTGATCATGCACTGATCACGTGACTGATCATGCACTGATCACGTGGCTATCATGCACTACTCACGTGGCTGATCATGCAATGATCATGTAGCTACCATGTACAGGTCACGTGAATGATCATACACCCATCAGGTGACTGATCATGCACTGATCACGTGGCTATCATGCACTGATCACGAGACTGATCATGCACTGTTCACGTCTATATCATGCACTGATCACATGACTGCCCATGCACTGATCACGTGGATGATCATACACTAATCTTGTGACAGATCATGCACTGATCACGTGGCTGATCATGCACTGATACCGTGACTGAGCATGGACTGATCACATGACTATCATGTAGTGATCACGTGACTTAATGGCGCTGATCATGTGACTGATCATGCGCTGATCATGTTTGCTATCATACACTGATCATGTGCCTCTGGAGGCAATAAACAAAGAGCTGAGTAGGCACGAATCAAACAGTCAGCAGGCAATAATCATGGAACTCAGCTGTGAGGAATCATGCTGCTCAGCTGGCAATAATCAAGCAGCTGAGCAGGCAGGAATTACGCAGCACAGCTGGCAATTGTCAAGCAGATGACAGGCAGGAATCGTGCAGCTCAGCTGGCAATTGTCAAGCAGATGAGCAGACAGTAATCACGCAGCTCAGCAGGCCCTGATCACGTGACTGAGCATGCACTGTTCACGTGGCTGATCATACACTGATCACGTGATGATCATGCACTGATCACTTGGATATCATGCACTGATCACGTGGCTGATCATGCACTGATCACGTGTCTGATCATGCACTGATCACGTGGCTATCATGCACTGATCACGTGGCTGATCATGCACTGATCACGTGGCTGATCACACACTGTCACGTGACTATCATGCACTGATCACGTGGCACTCATGCACTGATCACGTGGCTGATCATACACTGATCACGTAACTCATGCACTCATCACGTGGCTATCATGCACTGCTCACGTGGCTCGTCATGCAATGATCACGTAGCTACCATGTACTGGTCACGTGACTGATCATGCACTGATCACGTAAATGATCATGCACTGATCACGTGACTGATCATGCACTGATCACGTGACTGATCATGCACTGATCACGTGGCTATCATGCACTGATCACATGACTGCCCGTGCACTGATCACGTGCATGATCATACACTGATCATGTGACAGATCATGCACTGATCACGTGGCTGATCATGCACTGATCACGTGACTGATCATGGACTGATCACATGACTATCATGTAGTGATCACGTGACTTAATGCGCTGATCATGTGACTGATCATGTGACTGATCATGCGCTGATCATGTTTGCTATCATACACTGATCATGTGCCTCTGGAGGCAATAAACAAAGAGCTGAGTAGGCACGAATCAAACAGTCAGCAGGCAATAATCATGGAACACAGGTGTGAGGAATCATGCTGCTCAGCTGGCAATAATCAAGCAGCTGATCAGGCAGGAATCGTGCAGCTCAGCTGGCAATTGTCAAGCAGATGAGCAGACAGTAATCACGCAGCTCAGCAGGCCCTGATCACGTGACTGAGCATGCACTGATCACGTGGCTGATCATACACTGATCACGTGATGATCATGCACTGATCACGTGGATATCATGCACTGATCACGTGGCTGATCATACACTGATCACGTGTCTGATCATGCACTGATCACGTGGCTGATCATGCACTGATCACGTAACTGATCATGCACTGATCACGTGGCTATCATGCACTGATCACGTGGCTGATCATGCACTGATCACGTGGCTGATCACACACTGTCACGTGACTATCATGCACTGATCACGTGGCTATCATGCACTGATCACGTGGCTGATCATACACTGATCACGTGCCTGATCATGCACTGATCACGTGGCTGATCATGCACTGATCACGTGACTGATCATGCACTGATCACGTGGCTGATCATGCACTGATCACGTGACTGATCATGCACTGATCACGTGACTGATCATGCACTGATCACGTGGCTATCATGCACTGATCACGTGGCTGATCATGATCACGCAGCTATCATGCACTGGTCACGTGACTGATCATGCACTGATCACGTGACTGATCATGCACTGATCACGTGGCTATCATGCACTGATCACGTGGCTGATCATGCAATGATCACGTAGCTACCATGTACTGGTCACGTGAATGATCATGCACCCATCACGTGACTGATCATGCACTGATCACGTGGCTATCATGCACTGATCACGTGACTGATCATGCACTGATCACGTCTATATCATGCACTGATCACGTGACTGATCATGCACTGATCACGTGGCTGATCATGCACTGATCACGTGACTGATCATGCACTGATCACGTGGCTGATCATGCACTGATCACGTGACTGATCATGCACTGATCACGTGACTGATCATGCACTGATCACGTGGCTATCATGCACTGCTCACGTGGCTGATCATGCCATGATCACGCAGCTACCATGTACTGGTCACATGACTGATCATGCACTGATCACGTGACTGATCATGCACTGATCACGTGGCTATCATGCACTACTCACGTGGCTGATCATGCAATGATCATGTAGCTACCATGTACAGGTCACGTGAATGATCATACACCCATCAGGTGACTGATCATGCACTGATCACGTGGCTATCATGCACTGATCACGAGTCTGATCATGCACTGTTCACGTCTATATCATGCACTGATCACATGACTGCCCATGCACTGATCACGTGGATGATCATACACAAATCATGTGACAGATCATGCACTGATCACGTGGCTGATCATGCACTGATACCGTGACTGAGCATGGACTGATCACATGACTATCATGTAGTGATCACGTGACTTAATGGCGCTGATCATGTGACTGATCATGCGCTGATCATGTTTGCTATCATACACTGATCATGTGCCTCTGGAGGCAATAAACAAAGAGCTGAGTAGGCACGAATCAAACAGTCAGCAGGCAATAATCATGGAACTCAGGTGTGAGGAATCATGCTGCTCAGCTGGCAATAATCAAGCAGCTGAGCAGGCAGGAATCGTGCAGCTCAGCTGGCAATTGTCAAGCAGATGAGCAGACAGTAATCACGCAGCTCAGCAGGCCCAGATCACGTGACTGAGCATGCACTGTTCACGTGGCTGATCATACACTGATCACGTGATGATCATGCACTGATCACTTGGATATCATGCACTGATCACGTGGCTGATCATACACTGTTCACGTGTCTGACCATGCACTGATCACGTGGCTGATCATACACTGCTCACGTAACTGATCATGCACTGATCACGTGGCTATCATGCACTGATCACGTGGCTGAACATGCACTGTTCACGTGGCTGATCACACACCTGTCGCGTGACATATCATGCACTGATCACGTGGCACTCATGCACTGATCACGTGGCTGATCATACTCTGCTCACGTAACTCATGCACACATCACGTGGCTATCATGCACTGCTCACGTGGCTCGTCATGGAATGATCACGTAGCAACCATATACTGGTCACGTGACTGATCATGCACAGATCACGTAAATGATCATGCACTGTTCACGTGACTGATCATGTACTGATCACGTGACTGATCATGCACTGATCACGTGGCTATCATGCACTGCTCACGTGGCTGATCATGCAACGATCACGTAGCAACCATGTACTGGTCACGTGACTGATCATGCACTGATCACGTAATTGATCATGCACTGATCACGTGGCTCATCATGCACTGATCACGTGGCTGATCACACATGTATCACGTGACTGATCATGCACTGATCACGTGGCTATCATGCACTGATCACGTGGCTGTCATGCACTGATCACGTGGATATCATGCACTGATCACGTGGCTGATCACACATGTATCACATGACTGATCATGCACTGATCACGTGGCTATCATGCACTGATCACGTGGCTATCATGCACTGATCACGTGGCTGATCATGCACTGATCACGTAGCTACCATGTACTGATCACGTGACTGATCATGCACTGATCACGTAATTGATCATGCACTGATCACGTGGCTGATCATGCACTGATCACGTGGCTGATCATGCACTGATCACGTGACTGATCATGCACTGATCACGTGACTGATCATGCACTGATCACGTGGCTATCATGCACTGATCACGTGGCTGATCATGCACTGATCACGTGGCTGATCACACACTGATCACGTGACTGATCATGCACTGATCACGTGGCATCATGCACTGATCACGTGGCTGATCATGCACTGATCACGTGACTCATGCACACATCACGTGGCTATCATGCACTGATCACGTGGCTGATCATGCACTGATCACGTAGCAACCATGCACTGGTCACGTGACTGATCATGCACTGATCACGTACTGATCATGCACTGATCACGTGACTGATCATGCACTGATCACGTGACTGATCATGCACTGATCACGTGGCTATCATGCACTGATCACGTGGCTGATCATGCACTGATCACGTAGCAACATGTACTGGTCACGTGACTGATCATGCACTGATCACGTAATTGATCATGCACTGATCACGTGGCTGATCATGCACTGATCACGTGGCTGATCACACTGATCACGTGACTGATCATGCACTGATCACGTGACTGATCATGCACTGATCACGTGGCTATCATGCACTGATCACGTGGCTGATCATGCATGATCACGCAGCTACCATGTACTGGTCACATGACTGATCATGCACTGATCACGTGACTGATCATGCACTGATCACGTGGCTATCATGCACTACTCACGTGGCTGATCATGTAGCTACCATGTACAGGTCACGTGAATGATCATACACCCATCAGGTGACTGATCATGCACTGATCACGTGGCTATCATGCACTGATCACGAGACTGATCATGCACTGTTCACGTCTATATCATGCACTGATCACATGACTGCCCATGCACTGATCACGTGGATGATCATACACTAATCTTGTGACAGATCATGCACTGATCACGTGGCTGATCATGCACTGATACCGTGACTGAGCATGGACTGATCACATGACTATCTTGTAGTGATCACGTGACTTAATGGCGCTGATCATGTGACTGATCATGCGCTGATCATGTTTGCTATCATACACTGATCATGTGCCTCTGGAGGCAATAAACAAAGAGCTGAGTAGGCACGAATCAAACAGTCAGCAGGCAATAATCATGGAACTCAGGTGTGAGGAATCATGCTGCTCAGCTGGCAATAATCAAGCAGCTGAGCAGGCAGGAATTACGCAGCACAGCTGGCAATTGTCAAGCAGATGACAGGCAGGAATCGTGCAGCTCAGCTGGCAATTGTCAAGCAGATGAGCAGACAGTAATCACGCAGCTCAGCAGGCCCAGATCACGTGACTGAGCATGCACTGTTCACGTGGCTGATCATACACTGATCACGTGATGATCATGCACTGATCACTTGGATATCATGCACTGATCACGTGGCTGATCATACACTGTTCACGTGTCTGACCATGCACTGATCACGTGGCTGATCATACACTGCTCACGTAACTGATCATGCACTGATCACGTGGCTATCATGCACTGATCACGTGGCTGAACATGCACTGTTCACGTGGCTGATCACACACCTGTCACGTGACATATCATGCACTGATCACGTGGCACTCATGCACTGATCACGTGGCTGATCATACTCTGCTCACGTAACTCATGCACGCATCACGTGGCTATCATGCACTGCTCACGTGGCTCGTCATGGAATGATCACGTAGCAACCATATACTGGTAACGTGACTGATCATGCAAAGATCACGTAAATGATCATGCACTGTTCACGTGACTGATCATGTACTGATCACGTGACTGATCATGCACTGATCACGTGGCTATCATGCTCTGCTCACGTGGCTGATCATGCAACGATCACGTAGCAACCATGTACTGGTCACGTGACTGATCATGCACTGATCACGTAATTGATCATGCACTGATCACGTGGCTGATCACACATGATCACGTGACTGATCATGCACTGATCACGTGGCTCTCATGCACTGATCACGTGGCTGTCATGCACTGATCACGTGGATATCATGCACTGATCACGTGGCTGATCACACACGATCACGTGACTGATCATGCAGTGATCGCGTGGCTATCATGCACTGATCACGTGGCTATCATGCACTGATCACGTGGCTGATCATGCAATGATCACGTAGCTACCATGTACTGGTCACGTGACTGATCATGCACTGAGAACGTAATTGATCATGCACTGATCATGTGGCTGATCATGCACTGATCACGTGGCTGATCATACACTGATCACATAACTGATCATGCACTGATCACGTGACTGATCATGCACTGATCACGTGGCTATCATGCACTGATCACTTGGCTGGACATACACTGATCACGTGCCTGGTCATGCACTGATCACGTGGCTGATCATGCACTGATCACGTGACTGATCATGCACTGATCTCGTGTCTGATCATGCACTGATCACGTGGCTATCATGCACTGCTCACGTGGCTGATCATGCCATGATCACGCAGCTACCATGTACTGGTCACATGACTGATCATGCACTGATCACGTGACTGATCATGCAGTGATCACGTGGCTATCATGCACTACTCACGTGGCTGATCATGCAATGATCATGTAGCTACCATGTACAGGTCACGTGAATGATCATACACCCATCAGGTGACTGATCATGCACTGATCACGTGGCTATCATGCACTGATCACGAGACTGATCATGCACTGATCACGTCTATATCATGCACTGATCACATGACTGCCCATGCACTGATCACGTGGATGATCATACACTAATCTTGTGACAGATCATGCACTGATCACGTGGCTGATCATGCACTGATACCGTGACTGAGCATGGACTGATCACATGACTATCATGTAGTGATCACGTGACTTAATGGCGCTGATCATGTGACTGATCATGCGCTGATCATGTTTGCTATCATACACTGATCATGTGCCTCTGGAGGCAATAAACAAAGAGCTGAGTAGGCACGAATCAAACAGTCAGCAGGCAATAATCATGGAACTCAGGTGTGAGGAATCATGCTGCTCAGCTGGCAATAATCAAGCAGCTGAGCAGGCAGGAATTACGCAGCACAGCTGGCAATTGTCAAGCAGATGACAGGCAGGAATCGTGCAGCTCAGCTGGCAATTGTCAAGCAGATGAGCAGACAGTAATCACGCAGCTCAGCAGGCCCAGATCACGTGACTGAGCATGCACTGTTCACGTGGCTGATCATACACTGATCACGTGATGATCATGCACTGATCACTTGGATATCATGCACTGATCACGTGGCTGATCATACACTGTTCACGTGTCTGACCATGCACTGATCACGTGGCTGATCATACACTGCTCACGTAACTGATCATGCACTGATCACGTGGCTATCATGCACTGATCACGTGGCTGAACATGCACTGTTCACGTGGCTGATCACACACCTGTCACGTGACATATCATGCACTGATCACGTGGCACTCATGCACTGATCACGTGGCTGATCATACTCTGCTCACGTAACTCATGCACACATCACGTGGCTATCATGCACTGCTCACGTGGCTCGTCATGGAATGATCACGTAGCAACCATATACTGGTCACGTGACTGATCATGCAAAGATCACGTAAATGATCATGCACTGTTCACGTGACTGATCATGTACTGATCACGTGACTGATCATGCACTGATCACGTGGCTATCATGCTCTGCTCACGTGGCTGATCATGCAACGATCACGTAGCAACCATGTACTGGTCACGTGACTGATCATGCACTGATCACGTAATTGATCCTGCACTGATCACGTGGCTCATCATGCACTGATCACGTGGCTGATCACACATGTATCACGTGACTGATCATGCACTGATCACGTGGCTCTCATGCACTGATCACGTGGCTGTCATGCACTGATCACGTGGATATCATGCACTGATCACGTGGCTGATCACACACGATCACATGACTGATCATGCACTGATCACGTGGCTATCATGCACTGATCACGTGGCTGATCATGCAATGATCACGTAGCTACCATGTACTGGTCACGTGACTGATCATGCACTGATCACGTAATTGATCATGCACTGATCACGTGGCTGATCATGCACTGATCACGTGGCTGATCATGCACTGATCACATAACTGATCATGCACTGATCACGTGACTGATCATGCACTGATCACGTGGCTATCATGCACTGATCACTTGGCTGGACATGCACTGATCACGTGCCTGATCATGCACTGATCACGTGACTGATCATGCACTGATCACGTGTCTGATCATGCACTGATCACGTGGCTATCATGCACTGATCACGTGGCTGATCATGCATGATCACGCAGCTACCATGTACTGGTCACATGACTGATCATGCACTGATCACGTGACTGATCATGCACTGATCACGTGGCTATCATGCACTACTCACGTGGCTGATCATGCAATGATCATGTAGCTACCATGTACAGGTCACGTGAATGATCATACACCCATCAGGTGACTGATCATGCACTGATCACGTGGCTATCATGCACTGATCACGAGACTGATCATGCACTGTTCACGTCTATATCATGCACTGATCACATGACTGCCCATGCACTGATCACGTGGATGATCATACACTAATCTTGTGACAGATCATGCACTGATCACGTGGCTGATCATGCACTGATACCGTGACTGAGCATGGACTGATCACATGACTATCATGTAGTGATCACGTGACTTAATGGCGCTGATCATGTGACTGATCATGCGCTGATCATGTTTGCTATCATACACTGATCATGTGCCTCTGGAGGCAATAAACAAAGAGCTGAGTAGGCACGAATCAAACAGTCAGCAGGCAATAATCATGGAACTCAGGTGTGAGGAATCATGCTGCTCAGCTGGCAATAATCAAGCAGCTGAGCAGGCAGGAATTACGCAGCACAGCTGGCAATTGTCAAGCAGATGACAGGCAGGAATCGTGCAGCTCAGCTGGCAATTGTCAAGCAGATGAGCAGACAGTAATCACGCAGCTCAGCAGGCCCTGATCACGTGACTGAGCATGCACTGTTCACGTGGCTGATCATACACTGATCACGTGATGATCATGCACTGATCACGTGGATATCATGCACTGATCACGTGGCTGATCATGCACTGATCACGTGTCTGATCATGCACTGATCACGTGGCTATCATGCACTGATCACGTGGCTGATCATGCACTGATCACGTGGCTGATCACACACTGTCACGTGACTATCATGCACTGATCACGTGGCACTCATGCACTGATCACGTGGCTGATCATACACTGATCACGTAACTCATGCACACATCACGTGGCTATCATGCACTGCTCACGTGGCTGATCATGGAATGATCACGTAGCAACCATATACTGGTCACGTGACTGATCATGCACTGATCACGAATGATCATGCACTGATCACGTGACTGATCATGCACTGATCACGTGACTGATCATGCACTGATCACGTCTATATCATGCACAGATCACATGACTGCCCATGCACTGATCACGTGCATGATCATACACTGATCTTGTGACAGATCATGCACTGATCACGTGGCTGATCATGCACTGATACGTGACTGAGCATGGACTGATCACATGACTATCATGTAGTGATCACGTGACTTAATGGCGCTGATCATGTGACTGATCATGTGACTGATCATGCGCTGATCATGTTTGCTATCATACACTGATCATGTGCCTCTGGAGGCAATAAACAAAGAGCTGAGTAGGCACGAATCAAACAGTCAGCAGGCAATAATCATGGAACTCAGGTGTGAGGAATCATGCTGCTCAGCTGGCAATAATCAAGCAGCTGAGCAGGCAGGAATCGTGCAGCTCAGCTGGCAATTGTCAAGCAGATGAGCAGACAGTAATCACGCAGCTCAGCAGGCCCTGATCACGTGACTGAGCATGCACTGTCACGTGGCTGATCATACACTGATCACGTGATGATCATGCACTGATCACGTGGATATCATGCACTGATCACGTGGCTGATCATACACTGATCACGTGTCTGATCATGCACTGATCACGTGGCTGATCATGCACTGATCACGTAACTGATCATGCACTGATCACGTGGCTATCATGCACTGATCACGTGGCTGATCATGCACTGATCACGTGGCTGATCATGCACTGTCACGTGACTATCATGCACTGATCACGTGGCTATCATGCACTGATCACGTGGCTGATCATACACTGATCACGTGCCTGATCATGCACTGATCACGTGGCTGATCATGCACTGATCACGTGACTGATCATGCACTGATCACGTGGCTGATCATGCACTGATCACGTGACTGATCATGCACTGATCACGTGACTGATCATGCACTGATCACGTGGCTATCATGCACTGATCACGTGGCTGATCATGCATGATCACGCAGCTACCATGCACTGGTCACGTGACTGATCATGCACTGATCACGTGACTGATCATGCACTGATCACGTGGCTATCATGCACTGATCACGTGGCTGATCATGCACTGATCACGTAGCTACCATGTACTGGTCACGTGAATGATCATGCACCCATCACGTGACTGATCATGCACTGATCACGTGGCTATCATGCACTGATCACGTGACTGATCATGCACTGATCACGTGATATCATGCACTGATCACGTGACTGATCATGCACTGATCACGTGGATGATCATGCACTGATCACGTGACTGATCATGCACTGATCACGTGGCTGATCATGCACTGATCACGTGACTGATCATGCACTGATCACGTGACTGATCATGCACTGATCACGTGGCTATCATGCACTGCTCACGTGGCTGATCATGCCATGATCACGCAGCTACCATGTACTGGTCACATGACTGATCATGCACTGATCACGTGACTGATCATGCAGTGATCACGTGGCTATCATGCACTACTCACGTGGCTGATCATGCAATGATCATGTAGCTACCATGTACAGGTCACGTGAATGATCATACACCCATCAGGTGACTGATCATGCACTGATCACGTGGCTATCATGCACTGATCACGAGTCTGATCATGCACTGTTCACGTCTATATCATGCACTGATCACATGACTGCCCATGTACTGATCACGTGGATGATCATACACAAATCATGTGACAGATCATGCACTGATCACGTGGCTGATCATGCACTGATACCGTGACTGAGCATGGACTGATCACATGACTATCATGTAGTGATCACGTGACTTAATGGCGCTGATCATGTGACTGATCATGCGCTGATCATGTTTGCTATCATACACTGATCATGTGCCTCTGGAGGCAATAAACAAAGAGCTGAGTAGGCACGAATCAAACAGTCAGCAGGCAATAATCATGGAACTCAGGTGTGAGGAATCATGCTGCTCAGCTGGCAATAATCAAGCAGCTGAGCAGGCAGGAATCGTGCAGCTCAGCTGGCAATTGTCAAGCAGATG
The DNA here is from genome assembly GCF_032452875.1 of Bos javanicus. NCBI lineage: Eukaryota > Metazoa > Chordata > Mammalia > Artiodactyla > Bovidae > Bos > Bos javanicus. Next base: position 149,456 of record NW_026893754.1, on the reverse strand, counting down.
AGCAGACAGTAATCACGCAGCTCAGCAGGCCCAGATCACGTGACTGAGCATGCACTGTTCACGTGGCTGATCATACACTGATCACGTGATGATCATGCACTGATCACTTGGATATCATGCACTGATCACGTGGCTGATCATACACTGTTCACGTGTCTGACCATGCACTGATCACGTGGCTGATCATACACTGCTCACGTTACTGATCATGCACTGATCACGTGGCTATCATGCACTGATCACGTGGCTGAACATGCACTGTTCACGTGGCTGATCACACACCTGTCACGTGACATATCATGCACTGATCACGTGGCACTCATGCACTGATCACGTGGCTGATCATACTCTGCTCACGTAACTCATGCACACATCACGTGGCTATCATGCACTGCTCACGTGGCTCGTCATGGAATGATCACGTAGCAACCATATACTGGTCACGTGACTGATCATGCACAGATCACGTAAATGATCATGCACTGTTCACGTGACTGATCATTTACTGATCACGTGACTGATCATGCACTGATCACGTGGCTATCATGCTCTGCTCACGTGGCTGATCATGCAACGATCACGTAGCAACCATGTACTGGTCACGTGACTGATCATGCACTGATCACGTAATTGATCCTGCACTGATCACGTGGCTCATCATGCACTGATCACGTGGCTGATCACACATGTATCACGTGACTGATCATGCACTGATCACGTGGCTATCATGCACTGATCACGTGGCTGTCATGCACTGATCACGTGGATATCATGCACTGATCACGTGGCTGATCACACATGTATCACATGACTGATCATGCACTGATCACGTGGCTATCATGCACTGATCACGTGGCTATCATGCACTGATCACGTGGCTGATCATGCAATGATCACGTAGCTACCATGTACTGGTCACGTGACTGATCATGCACTGATCACGTAATTGATCATGCACTGATCACGTGGCTGATCATGCACTGATCACGTGGCTGATCATGCACTGATCACGTAACTGATCATGCACTGATCACGTGACTGATCATGCACTGATCACGTGGCTATCATGCACTGATCACGTGGCTGATCATGCACTGATCACGTGCCTGATCATGCACTGATCACGTGGCTGATCATGCACTGATCACGTGACTGATCATGCACTGATCACGTGGCTGATCATGCACTGATCACGTGACTGATCATGCACTGATCACGTGACTGATCATGCACTGATCACGTGGCTATCATGCACTGATCACGTGGCTGATCATGCATGATCACGCAGCTACCATGCACTGATCACATGACTGATCATGCACTGATCACGTGACTGATCATGCACTGATCACGTGGCTATCATGCACTGATCACGTGGCTGATCATGCAATGATCACGTAGCTACCATGTACTGGTCACGTGAATGATCATGCACCCATCACGTGACTGATCATGCACTGATCACGTGGCTATCATGCACTGATCACGTGACTGATCATGCACTGATCACGTCTATATCATGCACTGATCACGTGACTGATCATGCACTGATCACGTGGCTGATCATACACTGATCACGTGACTGATCATGCACTGATCACGTGGCTGATCATGCACTGATCACGTGACTGATCATGCACTGATCACGTGTCTGATCATGCACTGATCACGTGGCTATCATGCACTGCTCACGTGGCTGATCATGCCATGATCACGCAGCTACCATGTACTGGTCACATGACTGATCATGCACTGATCACGTGACTGATCATGCACTGATCACGTGGCTATCATGCACTACTCACGTGGCTGATCATGCAATGATCATGTAGCTACCATGTACAGGTCACGTGAATGATCATACACCCATCAGGTGACTGATCATGCACTGATCACGTGGCTATCATGCACTGATCACGTGACTGATCATGCACTGATCACGTCTATATCATGCACTGATCACATGACTGCCCATGCACTGATCACGTGGATGATCATACACTAATCATGTGACAGATCATGCACTGATCACGTGGCTGATCATGCACTGATACCGTGACTGAGCATGGACTGATCACATGACTATCATGTAGTGATCACGTGACTTAATGCTGATCATGTGACTGATCATGTGACTGATCATGCGCTGATCATGTTTGCTATCATACACTGATCATGTGCCTCTGGAGGCAATAAACAAAGAGCTGAGTAGGCACGAATCAAACAGTCAGCAGGCAATAATCATGGAACACAGGTGTGAGGAATCATGCTGCTCAGCTGGCAATAATGAAGCAGCTGAGCAGGCAGGAATCGTGCAGCTCAGCTGGCAATTGTCAAGCAGATGAGCAGACAGTAATCACGCAGCTCAGCAGGCCCTGATCACGTGACTGAGCATGCACTGTTCACGTGGCTGATCATACACTGATCACGTGATGATCATGCACTGATCACTTGGATATCATGCACTGATCACGTGGCTGATCATACACTGATCACGTGTCTGACCATGCACTGATCACGTGGCTGATCATACACTGATCACGTAACTGATCATGCACTGATCACGTGGCTATCATGCACTGATCACGTGGCTGAACACACACCTGTCACGTGACATATCATGCACTGATCACGTGGCACTCATGCACTGATCACGTGGCTGATCATACTCTGCTCACATAACTCATGCACACATCACGTGGCTATCATGCACTGCTCACGTGGCTCGTCATGGAATGATCACGTAGCAACCATATACTGGTCACGTGACTGATCATGCAAAGATCACGTAAATGATCATGCACTCTTCACGTGACTGATCATGCACTGATCACGTGACTGATCATGCACTGATCACGTGGCTATCATGCACTGCTCACGTGGCTGATCATGCAACGATCACGTAGCAACCATGTACTGGTCACGTGACTGATCATGCACTGATCACGTAATTGATCATGCACTGATCACGTGGCTCATCATGCACTGATCACGTGGCTGATCACACATGGATCACGTGACTGATCATGCACTGATCACGTGGCTCTCATGCACTGATCACGTGGCTGTCATGCACTGATCACGTGGATATCATGCACTGATCACGTGGCTGATCACACACGTATCACATGACTGATCATGCACTGATCACGTGGCTATCATGCACTGATCACGTGGCTATCATGCACTGATCACGTGGCTGATCATGCAATGATCATGTAGCTACCATGTACTGGTCACGTGACTGATCATGCACTGATCACGTAATTGATCATGCACTGATCACGTGGCTGATCATGCACTGATCACGTGGCTGATCATGCACTGATCACGTAACTGATCATGCACTGATCACGTGGCTATCATGCACTGATCACGTGGCTGATCATGCACTGATCACGTGACTGATCATGCACTGATCACGTGGCTGATCATGCACTGATCACGTGACTGATCATGCACTGATCACGTGGCTGATCATGCACTGATCACGTGACTGATCATGCACTGATCACGTGACTGATCATGCACTGATCACGTGGCTATCATGCACTGCTCACGTGGCTGATCATGCCATGATCACGCAGCTACCATGTACTGGTCACATGACTGATCATGCACTGATCACGTGACTGATCATGCAGTGATCACGTGGCTATCATGCACTACTCACGTGGCTGATCATGTAGCTACCATGTACAGGTCACGTGAATGATCATACACCCATCAGGTGACTGATCATGCACTGATCACGTGGCTATCATGCACTGATCACGAGACTGATCATGCACTGATCACGTCTATATCATGCACTGATCACATGACTGCCCATGCACTGATCACGTGGATGATCATACACTAATCTTGTGACAGATCATGCACTGATCACGTGGCTGATCATGCACTGATACCGTGACTGAGCATGGACTGATCACATGACTATCATGTAGTGATCACGTGACTTAATGGCGCTGATCATGTGACTGATCATGCGCTGATCATGTTTGCTATCATACACTGATCATGTGCCTCTGGAGGCAATAAACAAAGAGCTGAGTAGGCACGAATCAAACAGTCAGCAGGCAATAATCATGGAACTCAGGTGTGAGGAATCATGCTGCTCAGCTGGCAATAATCAAGCAGCTGAGCAGGCAGGAATTACGCAGCACAGCTGGCAATTGTCAAGCAGATGACAGGCAGGAATCGTGCAGCTCAGCTGGCAATTGTCAAGCAGATGAGCAGACAGTAATCACGCAGCTCAGCAGGCCCAGATCACGTGACTGAGCATGCACTGTTCACGTGGCTGATCATACACTGATCACGTGATGATCATGCACTGATCACTTGGATATCATGCACTGATCACGTGGCTGATCATACACTTTTCACGTGTCTGACCATGCACTGATCACGTGGCTGATCATACACTGCTCACGTAACTGATCATGCACTGATCACGTGGCTATCATGCACTGATCACGTGGCTGAACATGCACTGTTCACGTGGCTGATCACACACCTGTCACGTGACATATCATGCACTGATCACGTGGCACTCATGCACTGATCACGTGGCTGATCATACTCTGCTCACGTAACTCATGCACACATCACGTGGCTATCATGCACTGATCACGTGGCTGATCACACACTGATCACGTGACTGATCATGCACTGATCACGTGGCTATCATGCACTGATCACGTGGCTGATCATGCACTGATCACGTGGATGATCATGCACTGATCACGTGGCTGATCATGCACTGATCACGTGACTGATCATGCACTGATCACGTGGCTATCATGCACTGATCACGTGGCTGATCATGCAATGATCACGTAGCTACCATGTACTGGTCACGTGACTGATCATGCACTGATCACGTAATTGATCATGCACTGATCACGTGGCTGATCATGCACTGATCACGTAACTGATCATGCACTGATCACGTGACTGATCATGCACTGATCACGTGGCTATCATGCACTGATCACGTGGCTGGACATGCACTGATCACGTGCCTGATCATGCACTGATCACGTGACTGATCATGCACTGATCACGTGACTGATCATGCACTGATCACGTGGCTATCATGCACTGCTCACGTGGCTGATCATGCCATGATCACGCAGCTACCATGTACTGGTCACATGACTGATCATGCACTGATCACGTGACTGATCATGCACTGATCACGTGGCTATCATGCACTACTCACGTGGCTGATCATGCAATGATCATGTAGCTACCATGTACAGGTCACGTGAATGATCATACACCCATCAGGTGACTGATCATGCACTGATCACGTGGCTATCATGCACTGATCACGAGACTGATCATGCACTGATCACGTCTATATCATGCACTGATCACATGACTGCCCATGCACTGATCACGTGGATGATCATACACTAATCATGTGACAGATCATGCACTGATCACGTGGCTGATCATGCACTGATACCGTGACTGAGCATGGACTGATCACATGACTATCATGTAGTGATCACGTGACTTAATGGCGCTGATCATGTGACTGATCATGCGCTGATCATGTTTGCTATCATACACTGATCATGTGCCTCTGGAGGCAATAAACAAAGAGCTGAGTAGGCACGAATCAAACAGTCAGCAGGCAATAATCATGGAACTCAGCTGTGAGGAATCATGCTGCTCAGCTGGCAATAATCAAGCAGCTGAGCAGGCAGGAATTACGCAGCACAGCTGGCAATTGTCAAGCAGATGACAGGCAGGAATCGTGCAGCTCAGCTGGCAATTGTCAAGCAGATGAGCAGACAGTAATCACGCAGCTCAGCAGGCCCAGATCACGTGACTGAGCATGCACTGTTCACGTGGCTGATCATACACTGATCACGTGATGATCATGCACTGATCACTTGGATATCATGCACTGATCACGTGGCTGATCATACACTGATCACGTGTCTGATCATGCACTGATCACGTGGCTATCATGCACTGATCACGTGGCTGATCATGCACTGATCACGTGGCTGATCACACACCTGTCACGTGACATATCATGCACTGATCACGTGGCACTCATGCACTGATCACGTGGCTGATCATACTCTGCTCACGTAACTCATGCACACATCACGTGGCTATCATGCACTGCTCACGTGGCTGTCATGGAATGATCACGTAGCAACCATATACTGGTCACGTGACTGATCATGCACTGATCACGTAAATGATCATGCACTGATCACGTGACTGATCATGCACTGATCACGTGACTGATCATGCACTGATCACGTCTATATCATGCACTGATCACGTGACTGATCATGCACTGATCACGTGCATGATCATACACTAATCACGTGACAGATCATGCACTGATCACGTGGCTGATCATGCACTGATCACGTGACTGATCATGCACTGATCACATGACTATCATGTACTGATCACGTGACTTAATGCGCTGATCATGTGACTGATCATGTGACTGATCATGCACTGATCATGTTTGCTATCATACACTGATCATGTGCCTCTGGAGGCAATAAACAAAGAGCTGAGTAGGCACGAATCAAACAGTCAGCAGGCAATAATCATGGAACTCAGGTGTGAGGAATCATGCTGCTCAGCTGGCAATAATCAAGCAGCTGAGCAGGCAGGAATTACGCAGCACAGCTGGCAATTGTCAAGCAGATGACAGGCAGGAATCGTGCAGCTCAGCTGGCAATTGTCAAGCAGATGAGCAGACAGTAATCACGCAGCTCAGCAGGCCCTGATCACGTGACTGAGCATGCACTGTTCACGTGGCTGATCATACACTGATCACGTGATGATCATGCACTGATCACGTGGATATCATGCACTGATCACGTGGCTGATCATGCACTGATCACGTGTCTGACCATGCACTGATCACGTGGCTGATCATGCACTGATCACGTAACTGATCATGCACTGATCACGTGGCTATCATGCACTGATCACGTGGCTGATCATGCACTGATCACGTGGCTGATCACACACTGTCACGTGACTATCATGCACTGATCACGTGGCTATCATGCACTGATCACGTGGCTGGACATGCACTGATCACGTGCCTGATCATGCACTGATCACGTGGCTGATCATGCACTGATCACGTGACTGATCATGCACTGATCACGTGGCTGATCATGCACTGATCACGTGACTGATCATGCACTGATCACGTGACTGATCATGCACTGATCACGTGGCTATCATGCACTGATCACGTGGCTGATCATGCATGATCACGCAGCTATCATGCACTGGTCACATGACTGATCATGCACTGATCACGTGACTGATCATGCACTGATCACGTGACTATCATGCACTGATCACGTGGCTGATCATGCACTGATCACGTAGCTACCATGCACTGATCACGTGACTGATCATGCACTGATCACGTGACTGATCATGCACTGATCACGTGGCTATCATGCACTGATCACGTGACTGATCATGCACTGATCACGTCTATCATGCACTGATCACGTGACTGATCATGCACTGATCACGTGGCTGATCATGCACTGATCACGTGACTGATCATGCACTGATCACGTGGCTGATCATGCACTGATCACGTGACTGATCATGCACTGATCACGTGTCTGATCATGCACTGATCACGTGGCTATCATGCACTGCTCACGTGGCTGATCATGCCATGATCACGCAGCTACCATGTACTGGTCACATGACTGATCATGCACTGATCACGTGACTGATCATGCACTGATCACGTGGCTATCATGCACTACTCACGTGGCTGATCATGCAATGATCATGTAGCTACCATGTACAGGTCACGTGAATGATCATACACCCATCAGGTGACTGATCATGCACTGATCACGTGGCTATCATGCACTGATCACGTGACTGATCATGCACTGATCACGTCTATATCATGCACTGATCACATGACTGCCCATGCACTGATCACGTGGATGATCATACACTAATCTTGTGACAGATCATGCACTGATCACGTGGCTGATCATGCACTGATACCGTGACTGAGCATGGACTGATCACATGACTATCATGTAGTGATCACGTGACTTAATGGCGCTGATCATGTGACTGATCATGCGCTGATCATGTTTGCTATCATACACTGATCATGTGCCTCTGGAGGCAATAAACAAAGAGCTGAGTAGGCACGAATCAAACAGTCAGCAGGCAATAATCATGGAACACAGCTGTGAGGAATCATGCTGCTCAGCTGGCAATAATCAAGCAGCTGAGCAGGCAGGAATTACGCAGCACAGCTGGCAATTGTCAAGCAGATGACAGACAGTAATCACGCAGCTCAGCTGGCAATTGTCAAGCAGATGAGCAGACAGTAATCACGCAGCTCAGCAGGCCCAGATCACGTGACTGAGCATGCACTGTTCACGTTGCTGATCATACACTGATCACGTGATGATCATGCACTGATCACTTGGATATCATGCACTGATCACGTGGCTGATCATACACTGTTCACGTGTCTGACCATGCACTGATCACGTGGCTGATCATACACTGCTCACGTAACTGATCATGCACTGATCACGTGGCTATCATGCACTGATCACGTGGCTGAACATGCACTGTTCACGTGGCTGATCACACACCTGTCACGTGACATATCATGCACTGATCACGTGGCACTCATGCACTGATCACGTGGCTGATCATACTCTGCTCACGTAACTCATGCACACATCACGTGGCTATCATGCACTGCTCACGTGGCTCGTCATGGAATGATCACGTAGCAACCATATACTGGTCACGTGACTGATCATGCACTGATCACGTAAATGATCATGCACTGTTCACGTGACTGATCATGTACTGATCACGTGACTGATCATGCACTGATCACGTGGCTATCATGCTCTGCTCACGTGGCTGATCATGCAACGATCACGTAGCAAACATGTACTGGTCACGTGACTGATCATGCACTGATCACGTAATTGATCCTGCACTGATCACGTGGCTCATCATGCACTGATCACGTGGCTGATCACACATGTATCACGTGACTGATCATGCACTGATCACGTGGCTCTCATGCACTGATCACGTGGCTGTCATGCACTGATCACGTGGATATCATGCACTGATCACGTGGCTGATCACACACGTATCACATGACTGATCATGCACTGATCACGTGGCTATCATGCACTGATCACGTGGCTATCATGCACTGATCACGTGGCTGATCATGCACTGATCACGTAGCTACCATGCACTGATCACGTGACTGATCATGCACTGATCACGTAATTGATCATGCACTGATCACGTGGCTGATCATGCACTGATCACGTGGCTGATCATGCACTGATCACGTAACTGATCATGCACTGATCACGTGACTGATCATGCACTGATCACGTGGCTATCATGCACTGATCACGTGGCTGATCATGCACTGATCACGTGCCTGATCATGCACTGATCACGTGGCTGATCATGCACTGATCACGTGACTGATCATGCACTGATCACGTGGCTGATCATGCACTGATCACGTGGACTGATCATGCACTGATCACGTGACTGATCATGCACTGATCACGTGACTGATCATGCACTGATCACGTGGCTGGACATGCACTGATCACGTGCCTGATCATGCACTGATCACGTGGCTGATCATGCACTGATCACGTGACTGATCATGCACTGATCACGTGTCTGATCATGCACTGATCACGTGGCTATCATGCACTGCTCACGTGGCTGATCATGCCATGATCACGCAGCTACCATGTACTGGTCACATGACTGATCATGCACTGATCACGTGACTGATCATGCAGTGATCACGTGGCTATCATGCACTACTCACGTGGCTGATCATGCAATGATCATGTAGCTACCATGTACAGGTCACGTGAATGATCATACACCCATCAGGTGACTGATCATGCACTGATCACGTGGCTATCATGCACTGATCACGAGACTGATCATGCACTGATCACGTCTATATCATGCACTGATCACATGACTGCCCATGCACTGATCACGTGGATGATCATACACTAATCTTGTGACAGATCATGCACTGATCACGTGGCTGATCATGCACTGATACCGTGACTGAGCATGGACTGATCACATGACTATCATGTAGTGATCACGTGACTTAATGGCGCTGATCATGTGACTGATCATGCGCTGATCATGTTTGCTATCATACACTGATCATGTGCCTCTGGAGGCAATAAACAAAGAGCTGAGTAGGCACGAATCAAACAGTCAGCAGGCAATAATCATGGAACTCAGGTGTGAGGAATCATGCTGCTCAGCTGGCAATAATCAAGCAGCTGAGCAGGCAGGAATTACGCAGCACAGCTGGCAATTGTCAAGCAGATGACAGGCAGGAATCGTGCAGCTCAGCTGGCAATTGTCAAGCAGATGAGCAGACAGTAATCACGCAGCTCAGCAGGCCCAGATCACGTGACTGAGCATGCACTGTTCACGTGGCTGATCATACACTGATCACGTGATGATCATGCACTGATCACTTGGATATCATGCACTGATCACGTGGCTGATCATACACTGTTCACGTGTCTGACCATGCACTGATCACGTGGCTGATCAAACACTGCTCACGTAACTGATCATGCACTGATCACGTGGCTATCATGCACTGATCACGTGGCTGAACATGCACTGTTCACGTGGCTGATCACACACCTGTCACGTGACATATCATGCACTGATCACGTGGCACTCATGCACTGATCACGTGGCTGATCATACTCTGCTCACGTAACTCATGCACACATCACGTGGCTATCATGCACTGCTCACGTGGCTCGTCATGGAATGATCACGTAGCAACCATATACTGGTCACGTGACTGATCATGCAAAGATCACGTAAATGATCATGCACTGTTCACGTGACTGATCATGTACTGATCACGTGACTGATCATGCACTGATCACGTGGCTATCATGCTCTGCTCACGTGGCTGATCATGCAACGATCACGTAGCAACCATGTACTGGTCACGTGACTGATCATGCACTGATCACGTAATTGATCCTGCACTGATCACGTGGCTCATCATGCACTGATCACGTGGCTGATCACACATGTATCACGTGACTGATCATGCACTGATCACGTGGCTCTCATGCACTGATCACGTGGCTGTCATGCACTGATCACGTGGATATCATGCACTGATCACGTGGCTGATCACACACGTATCACATGACTGATCATGCACTGATCACGTGGCTATCATGCACTGATCACGTGGCTATCATGCACTGATCACGTGGCTGATCATGCAATGATCACGTAGCTACCATGTACTGATCACGTGACTGATCATGCACTGATCACGTAATTGATCATGCACTGATCACGTGGCTGATCATGCACTGATCACGTGGCTGATCATGCACTGATCACATAACTGATAATGCACTGATCACGTGACTGATCATGCACTGATCACGTGGCTATCATGCACTGATCACTTGGCTGATCATGCACTGATCACGTGCCTGATCATGCACTGATCACGTGGCTGATCATGCACTGATCACGTGACTGATCATGCACTGATCACGTGACTGATCATGCACTGATCACGTGGCTATCATGCACTGATCACGTGGCTGATCATGCATGATCACGCAGCTACCATGTACTGATCACATGACTGATCATGCACTGATCACGTGACTGATCATGCACTGATCACGTGGCTATCATGCACTACTCACGTGGCTGATCATGCAATGATCATGTAGCTACCATGTACAGGTCACGTGAATGATCATGCACCCATCACGTGACTGATCATGCACTGATCACGTGGCTGATCATGCACTGATCACGTGATGATCATGCACTGATCACGTGGATATCATGCACTGATCACGTGGCTGATCATGCACTGATCACGTGTCTGATCATGCACTGATCACGTGGCTGATCATGCACTGATCACGTAACTGATCATGCACTGATCACGTGGCTATCATGCACTGATCACGTGGCTGATCATGCACTGATCACGTGGCTGATCACACACTGTCACGTGACTATCATGCACTGATCACGTGGCACTCATGCACTGATCACGTGGCTGATCATACACTGCTCACGTAACTCATGCACACATCACGTGGCTATCATGCACTGCTCACGTGGCTGTCATGGAATGATCACGTAGCAACCATATACTGGTCACGTGACTGATCATGCACTGATCACGTAAATGATCATGCACTGATCACGTGACTGATCATGCACTGATCACGTGACTGATCATGCACTGATCACGTGGCTATCATGCACTGCTCACGTGGCTGATCATGCAACGATCACGAGCAACCATGTACTGGTCACGTGACTGATCATGCACTGATCACGTAATTGATCATGCACTGATCACGTGGCTGATCATGCACTGATCACGTGGCTGATCACACATGATCACGTGACTGATCATGCACTGATCACGTGGCTATCATGCACTGATCACGTGGCTGTCATGCACTGATCACGTGGATATCATGCACTGATCACGTGGCTGATCACACACGATCACGTGACTGATCATGCACTGATCACGTGGCTATCATGCACTGATCACGTGGCTATCATGCACTGATCACGTGGCTGATCATGCACTGATCACGTAGCTACCATGCACTGATCACGTGACTGATCATGCACTGATCACGTGATTGATCATGCACTGATCACGTGGCTGATCATGCACTGATCACGTGACTGATCATGCACTGATCACGTGGCTATCATGCACTGCTCACGTGGCTGATCATGCCATGATCACGCAGCTACCATGTACTGGTCACATGACTGATCATGCACTGATCACGTGACTGATCATGCAGTGATCACGTGGCTATCATGCACTACTCACGTGGCTGATCATGCAATGATCATGTAGCTACCATGTACAGGTCACGTGAATGAACATACACCCATCAGGTGACTGATCATGCACTGATCACGTGGCTATCATGCACTGATCACGAGACTGATCATGCACTGATCACGTCTATATCATGCACTGATCACATGACTGCCCATGCACTGATCACGTGGATGATCATACACTAATCTTGTGACAGATCATGCACTGATCACGTGGCTGATCATGCACTGATACCGTGACTGAGCATGGACTGATCACATGACTATCATGTAGTGATCACGTGACTTAATGGCGCTGATCATGTGACTGATCATGCGCTGATCATGTTTGCTATCATACACTGATCATGTGCCTCTGGAGGCAATAAACAAAGAGCTGAGTAGGCACGAATCAAACAGTCAGCAGGCAATAATCATGGAACTCAGGTGTGAGGAATCATGCTGCTCAGCTGGCAATAATCAAGCAGCTGAACAGGCAGGAATTACGCAGCACAGCTGGCAATTGTCAAGCAGATGACAGGCAGGAATCGTGCAGCTCAGCTGGCAATTGTCAAGCAGATGAGCAGACAGTAATCACGCAGCTCAGCAGGCCCAGATCACGTGACTGAGCATGCACTGTTCACGTGGCTGATCATACACTGATCACGTAACTGATCATGCACTGATCACGTGGCTATCATGCACTGATCACGTGGCTGATCATGCACTGTTCACGTGGCTGATCACACACTGATCACGTGACTATCATGCACTGATCACGTGGCATCATGCACTGATCACGTGGCTGATCATACACTGATCACGTAACTCATGCACACATCACGTGGCTATCATGCACTGCTCACGTGGCTCTCATGGAATGATCACGTGGCAACCATATACTGGTCACGTGACTGATCATGCACTGATCACGTAAATGATCATGCACTGATCACGTGACTGATCATGCACTGATCACGTGACTGATCATGCACTGATCACGTGGCTATCATGCACTGCTCACGTGGCTGATCATGCAACGATCACGTAGCATCATGTACTGGTCACGTGACTGATCATGCACTGATCACGTAATTGATCATGCACTGATCACGTGGCTCATCATGCACTGATCACGTGGCTGATCACACATGATCACGTGACTGATCATGCACTGATCACGTGGCTATCATGCACTGATCACGTGGCTGATCATGCACTGATCACGTGGCATCATGCACTGATCACGTGGCTGATCACACACGTATCACGTGACTGATCATGCACTGATCACGTGGCTATCATGCACTGATCACGTGGCTGATCATGCACTGATCACGTGGCATCATGCACTGATCACGTGGCTGATCACACACGTATCACATGACTGATCATGCACTGATCACGTGGCTATCATGCACTGATCACGTGGCTATCATGCACTGATCACGTGGCTGATCATGCAATGATCACGTAGCTACCATGTACTGGTCACGTGACTGATCATGCACTGATCACGTAATTGATCATGCACTGATCGTGGCTGATCATGCACTGATCACGTGGCTGATCATACACTGATCACATAACTGATCATGCACTGATCACGTGACTGATCATGCACTGATCACGTGGCTATCATGCACTGATCACTTGGCTGACATACACTGATCACGTGCCTGGTCATGCACTGATCACGTGGCTGATCATGCACTGATCACGTGACTGATCATGCACTGATCACGTGTCTGATCATGCACTGATCACGTGGCTATCATGCACTGCTCACGTGGCTGATCATGCCATGATCACGCAGCTACCATGTACTGGTCACATGACTGATCATGCACTGATCACGTGACTGATCATGCAGTGATCACGTGGCTATCATGAACTACTCACGTGGCTGATCATGCAATGATCATGTAGCTACCATGTACAGGTCACGTGAATGATCATACACCCATCAGGTGACTGATCATGCACTGATCACGTGGCTATCATGCACTGATCACGAGACTGATCATGCACTGTTCACGTCTATATCATGCACTGATCACATGACTGCCCATGCACTGATCACGTGGATGATCATACACTAATCTTGTGACAGATCATGCACTGATCACGTGGCTGATCATGCACTGATACCGTGACTGAGCATGGACTGATCACATGACTATCATGTAGTGATCACGTGACTTAATGGCGCTGATCATGTGACTGATCATGCGCTGATCATGTTTGCTATCATACACTGATCATGTGCCTCTGGAGGCAATAAACAAAGAGCTGAGTAGGCACGAATCAAACAGTCAGCAGGCAATAATCATGGAACTCAGCTGTGAGGAATCATGCTGCTCAGCTGGCAATAATCAAGCAGCTGAGCAGGCAGGAATCGTGCAGCTCAGCTGGCAATTGTCAAGCAGATGAGCAGACAGTAATCACGCAGCTCAGCAGGCCCAGATCACGTGACTGAGCATGCACTGTTCACGTGGCTGATCATACACTGATCACGTGATGATCATGCACTGATCACTTGGATATCATGCACTGATCACGTGGCTGATCATACACTGTTCACGTGTCTGACCATGCACTGATCACGTGGCTGATCATACACTGCTCACGTAACTGATCATGCACTGATCACGTGGCTATCATGCACTGATCACGTGGCTGAACATGCACTGTTCACGTGGCTGATCACACACCTGTCACGTGACATATCATGCACTGATCACGTGGCACTCATGCACTGATCACGTGGCTGATCATACTCTGCTCACGTAACTCATGCACACATCACGTGGCTATCATGCACTGCTCACGTGGCTCGTCATGGAATGATCACGTAGCAACCATATACTGGTCACGTGACTGATCATGCAAAGATCACGTAAATGATCATGCACTGATCACGTGGCTATCATGCACTGATCACGTGGCTGATCATGCACTGATCACAACCATGTACTGGTCACGTGACTGATCATGCACTGATCACGACTGATCATGCACTGATCACGTGGCTATCATGCACTGATCACGTGGCTGATCATGCACTGATCACGTGGATATCATGCACTGATCACGTGGCTGATCACACACGATCACATGACTGATCATGCACTGATCACGTGGCTATCATGCACTGATCACGTGGCTATCATGCACTGATCACGTGGCTGATCATGCAATGATCACGTAGCTACCATGTACTGGTCACGTGACTGATCATGCACTGATCACGTAATTGATCATGCACTGATCACGTGGCTGATCATGCACTGATCACGTGGCTGATCATGCACTGATCACGTGGCTGGACATGCACTGATCACGTGCCTGATCATGCACTGATCACGTGGCTGATCATGCACTGATCACGTGACTGATCATGCACTGATCACGTGGCTGATCATGCACTGATCACGTGACTGATCATGCACTGATCACGTGACTGATCATGCACTGATCACGTGGCTATCATGCACTGCTCACGTGGCTGATCATGCCATGATCACGCAGCTACCATGTACTGGTCACATGACTGATCATGCACTGATCACGTGACTGATCATGCAGTGATCACGTGGCTATCATGAACTACTCACGTGGCTGATCATGTAGCTACCATGTACAGGTCACGTGAATGATCATACACCCATCAGGTGACTGATCATGCACTGATCACGTGGCTATCATGCACTGATCACGAGACTGATCATGCACTGTTCACGTCTATATCATGCACTGATCACATGACTGCCCATGCACTGATCACGTGGATGATCATACACTAATCTTGTGACAGATCATGCACTGATCACGTGGCTGATCATGCACTGATACCGTGACTGAGCATGGACTGATCACATGACTATCATGTAGTGATCACGTGACTTAATGGCGCTGATCATGTGACTGATCATGCGCTGATCATGTTTGCTATCATACACTGATCATGTGCCTCTGGAGGCAATAAACAAAGAGCTGAGTAGGCACGAATCAAACAGTCAGCAGGCAATAATCATGGAACTCAGGTGTGAGGAATCATGCTGCTCAGCTGGCAATAATCAAGCAGCTGAGCAGGCAGGAATTACGCAGCACAGCTGGCAATTGTCAAGCAGATGACAGGCAGGAATCGTGCAGCTCAGCTGGCAATTGTCAAGCAGATGAGCAGACAGTAATCACGCAGCTCAGCAGGCCCAGATCACGTGACTGAGCATGCACTGTTCACGTTGCTGATCATACACTGATCACGTGATGATCATGCACTGATCACTTGGATATCATGCACTGATCACGTGGCTGATCATACACTGTTCACGTGTCTGACCATGCACTGATCACGTGGCTGATCATACACTGCTCACGTAACTGATCATGCACTGATCACGTGGCTATCATGCACTGATCACGTGGCTGAACATGCACTGTTCACGTGGCTGATCACACACCTGTCACGTGACATATCATGCACTGATCACGTGGCACTCATGCACTGATCACGTGGCTGATCATACTCTGCTCACGTAACTCATGCACACATCACGTGGCTATCATGCACTGCTCACGTGGCTCGTCATGGAATGATCACGTAGCAACCATATACTGGTCACGTGACTGATCATGCAAAGATCACGTAAATGATCATGCACTGTTCACGTGACTGATCATGTACTGATCACGTGACTGATCATGCACTGATCACGTGGCTATCATGCTCTGCTCACGTGGCTGATCATGCAACGATCACGTAGCAACCATGTACTGGTCACGTGACTGATCATGCACTGATCACGTAATTGATCCTGCACTGATCACGTGGCTCATCATGCACTGATCACGTGGCTGATCACACATGTATCACGTGACTGATCATGCACTGATCACGTGGCTCTCATGCACTGATCACGTGGCTGTCATGCACTGATCACGTGGATATCATGCACTGATCACGTGGCTGATCACACACGTATCACATGACTGATCATGCACTGATCACGTGGCTATCATGCACTGATCACGTGGCTATCATGCACTGATCACGTGGCTGATCATGCACTGATCACGTAGCTACCATGCACTGATCACGTAACTGATCATGCACTGATCACGTGGCTGATCATGCACTGATCACGTGGCTGATCATGCACTGATCACGTAACTGATCATGCACTGATCACGTGACTGATCATGCACTGATCACGTGGCTATCATGCACTGATCACGTGGCTGGACATGCACTGATCACGTGCCTGATCATGCACTGATCACGTGGCTGATCATGCACTGATCACGTGACTGATCATGCACTGATCACGTGGCTGATCATGCACTGATCACGTGACTGATCATGCACTGATCACGTGACTGATCATGCACTGATCACGTGACTGATCATGCACTGATCACGTGGCTGGACATGCACTGATCACGTGCCTGATCATGCACTGATCACGTGGCTGATCATGCACTGATCACGTGACTGATCATGCACTGATCACGTGTCTGATCATGCACTGATCACGTGGCTATCATGCACTGATCACGTGGCTGATCATGCATGATCACGCAGCTACCATGCACTGATCACATGACTGATCATGCACTGATCACGTGACTGATCATGCACTGATCACGTGGCTATCATGCACTATCACGTGGCTGATCATGCACTGATCATGTAGCTACCATGCACTGATCACGTGAATGATCATACACTGATCAGGTGACTGATCATGCACTGATCACGTGGCTATCATGCACTGATCACGTGACTGATCATGCACTGATCACGTCTATATCATGCACTGATCACATGACTGATCATGCACTGATCACGTGGATGATCATACACTAATCACGTGACAGATCATGCACTGATCACGTGGCTGATCACACTGATCACGTGACTGATCATGCACTGATCACGTGGCTATCATGCACTGATCACGTGGCTGATCATGCACTGATCACGTGGCTATCATGCACTGATCACGTGGCTGATCATGCACGTATCACATGACTGATCATGCACTGATCACGTGGCTATCATGCACTGATCACGTGGCTATCATGCACTGATCACGTGGCTGATCATGCACTGATCACGTAGCTACCATGCACTGATCACGTGACTGATCATGCACTGATCACGTGACTGATCATGCACTGATCACGTGGCTATCATGCACTGATCACGTGGCTGATCATGCATGATCACGCAGCTACCATGTACTGGATCACGTGACTGATCATGCACTGATCACGTGACTGATCATGCACTGATCACGTGGCTATCATGCACTGATCACGTGGCTGATCATGCACTGATCACGTAGCTACCATGTACTGATCACGTGAATGATCATGCACCCATCACGTGACTGATCATGCACTGATCACGTGGCTGATCATGCACTGATCACGTGATGATCATGCACTGATCACGTGGATATCATGCACTGATCACGTGGCTGATCATGCACTGATCACGTGTCTGATCATGCACTGATCACGTGGCTGATCATGCACTGATCACGTAACTGATCATGCACTGATCACGTGGCTATCATGCACTGATCACGTGGCTGATCATGCACTGATCACGTGGCTGATCACACACCTGTCACGTGACTATCATGCACTGATCACGTGGCACTCATGCACTGATCACGTGGCTGATCATACTCTGCTCACGTAACTCATGCACACATCACGTGGCTATCATGCACTGCTCACGTGGCTGTCATGGAATGATCACGTAGCAACCATATACTGGTCACGTGACTGATCATGCACTGATCACGTAAATGATCATGCACTGATCACGTGACTGATCATGCACTGATCACGTGACTGATCATGCACTGATCACGTGGCTATCATGCACTGCTCACGTGGCTGATCATGAAACGATCACGTAGCAACCATGTACTGGTCACGTGACTGATCATGCACTGATCACGTAATTGATCATGCACTGATCACGTGGCTCATCATGCACTGATCACGTGGCTGATCACACATGATCACGTGACTGATCATGCACTGATCACGTGGCTATCATGCACTGATCACGTGGCTGATCATGCACTGATCACGTGGATATCATGCACTGACGTGGCTGATCACACACTGATCACATGACTGATCATGCACTGATCACGTGGCTGATCATGCACTGATCACGTGGCTATCATGCACTGATCACGTGGCTGATCATGCACTGATCACGTAGCTACCATGCACTGATCACGTGACTGATCATGCACTGATCACGTAACTGATCATGCACTGATCACGTGGCTGATCATGCACTGATCACGTGTCTGATCATGCACTGATCACGTGGCTATCATGCACTGCTCACGTGGCTGATCATGCCATGATCACGCAGCTACCATGTACTGGTCACATGACTGATCATGCACTGATCACGTGACTGATCATGCAGTGATCACGTGGCTATCATGCACTACTCACGTGGCTGATCATGTAGCTACCATGTACAGGTCACGTGAATGATCATACACCCATCAGGTGACTGATCATGCACTGATCACGTGGCTATCATGCACTGATCACGAGACTGATCATGCACTGATCACGTCTATATCATGCACTGATCACATGACTGCCCATGCACTGATCACGTGGATGATCATACACTAATCTTGTGACAGATCATGCACTGATCACGTGGCTGATCATGCACTGATACCGTGACTGAGCATGGACTGATCACATGACTATCATGTAGTGATCACGTGACTTAATGGCGCTGATCATGTGACTGATCATGCGCTGATCATGTTTGCTATCATACACTGATCATGTGCCTCTGGAGGCAATAAACAAAGAGCTGAGTAGGCACGAATCAAACAGTCAGCAGGCAATAAACATGGAACTCAGGTGTGAGGAATCATGCTGCTCAGCTGGCAATAATCAAGCAGCTGAGCAGGCAGGAATTACGCAGCACAGCTGGCAATTGTCAAGCAGATGACAGGCAGGAATCGTGCAGCTCAGCTGGCAATTGTCAAGCAGATGAGCAGACAGTAATCACGCAGCTCAGCAGGCCCAGATCACGTGACTGAGCATGCACTGTTCACGTTGCTGATCATACACTGATCACGTGATGATCATGCACTGATCACTTGGATATCATGCACTGATCACGTGGCTGATCATACACTGTTCACGTGTCTGACCATGCACTGATCACGTGGCTGATCATACACTGCTCACGTAACTGATCATGCACTGATCACGTGGCTATCATGCACTGATCACGTGGCTGAACATGCACTGTTCACGTGGCTGATCACACACCTGTCACGTGACATATCATGCACTGATCACGTGGCACTCATGCACTGATCACGTGGCTGATCATACTCTGCTCACGTAACTCATGCACACATCACGTGGCTATCATGCACTGCTCACGTGGCTCGTCATGGAATGATCACGTAGCAACCATATACTGGTCACGTGACTGATCATGCAAAGATCACGTAAATGATCATGCACTGTTCACGTGACTGATCATGTACTGATCACGTGACTGATCATGCACTGATCACGTGGCTATCATGCTCTGCTCACGTGGCTGATCATGCAACGATCACGTAGCAACCATGTACTGGTCACGTGACTGATCATGCACTGATCACGTAATTGATCCTGCACTGATCACGTGGCTCATCATGCACTGATCACGTGGCTGATCACACATGTATCACGTGACTGATCATGCACTGATCACGTGGCTCTCATGCACTGATCACGTGGCTGTCATGCACTGATCACGTGGATATCATGCACTGATCACGTGGCTGATCACACACGTATCACATGACTGATCATGCACTGATCACGTGGCTATCATGCACTGATCACGTGGCTATCATGCACTGATCACGTGGCTGATCATGCACTGATCACGTAGCTACCATGCACTGGTCACGTGACTGATCATGCACTGATCACGTGGCTGATCATGCACTGATCACGTGGCTGATCATGCACTGATCACGTAACTGATCATGCACTGATCACGTGACTGATCATGCACTGATCACGTGGCTATCATGCACTGATCACGTGGCTGATCATGCACTGATCACGTGCCTGATCATGCACTGATCACGTGGCTGATCATGCACTGATCACGTGACTGATCATGCACTGATCACGTGGCTGATCATGCACTGATCACGTGACTGATCATGCACTGATCACGTGACTGATCATGCACTGATCACGTGACTGATCATGCACTGATCACGTGGCTGATCATGCACTGATCACGTGCCTGATCATGCACTGATCACGTGGCTGATCATGCACTGATCACGTGACTGATCATGCACTGATCACGTGACTGATCATGCACTGATCACGTGGCTATCATGCACTGATCACGTGGCTGATCATGCCATGATCACGCAGCTACCATGTACTGGTCACATGACTGATCATGCACTGATCACGTGACTGATCATGCACTGATCACGTGGCTATCATGCACTATCACGTGGCTGATCATGCACTGATCATGTAGCTACCATGCACTGGTCACGTGAATGATCATACACTGATCAGGTGACTGATCATGCACTGATCACGTGGCTATCATGCACTGATCACGTGACTGATCATGCACTGATCACGTCTATATCATGCACTGATCACATGACTGATCATGCACTGATCACGTGGATGATCATGCACTAATCACGTGACAGATCATGCACTGATCACGTGGCTGATCACACTGATCACGTGACTGATCATGCACTGATCACGTGGCTATCATGCACTGATCACGTGGCTGATCATGCACTGATCACGTGGATATCATGCACTGATCACGTGGCTGATCACACACGATCACGTGACTGATCATGCACTGATCACGTGGCTATCATGCACTGATCACGTGGCTATCATGCACTGATCACGTGGCTGATCATGCACTGATCACGTGGCTACCATGTACTGATCACGTGACTGATCATGCACTGATCACGTGACTGATCATGCACTGATCACGTGGCTATCATGCACTGATCACGTGGCTGATCATGCATGATCACGCAGCTACCATGCACTGGTCACATGACTGATCATGCACTGATCACGTGACTGATCATGCACTGATCACGTGGCTATCATGCACTGATCACGTGGCTGATCATGCAATGATCATGTAGCTACCATGTACTGGTCACGTGAATGATCATGCACCCATCACGTGACTGATCATGCACTGATCACGTGGCTGATCATGCACTGATCACGTGATGATCATGCACTGATCACGTGGATATCATGCACTGATCACGTGGCTGATCATGCACTGATCACGTGTCTGATCATGCACTGATCACGTGGCTGATCATGCACTGATCACGTAACTGATCATGCACTGATCACGTGGCTATCATGCACTGATCACGTGGCTGATCATGCACTGATCACGTGGCTGATCACACACTGTCACGTGACTATCATGCACTGATCACGTGGCACTCATGCACTGATCACGTGGCTGATCATACACTGCTCACGTAACTCATGCACACATCACGTGGCTATCATGCACTGCTCACGTGGCTGTCATGGAATGATCACGTAGCAACCATATACTGGTCACGTGACTGATCATGCACTGATCACGTAAATGATCATGCACTGATCACGTGACTGATCATGCACTGATCACGTGACTGATCATGCACTGATCACGTGGCTATCATGCACTGATCACGTGGCTGATCATGCACGATCACGTAGCAACCATGCACTGGTCACGTGACTGATCATGCACTGATCACGTAATTGATCATGCACTGATCACGTGGCTGATCATGCACTGATCACGTGGCTGATCACACATGATCACGTGACTGATCATGCACTGATCACGTGGCTATCATGCACTGATCACGTGGCTGATCATGCACTGATCACGTGGATATCATGCACTGATCACGTGGCTGATCACACTGATCACATGACTGATCATGCACTGATCACGTGGCTGATCATGCACTGATCACGTGGCTATCATGCACTGATCACGTGGCTGATCATGCACTGATCACGTGGCTACCATGTACTGATCACGTGACTGATCATGCACTGATCACGTAACTGATCATGCACTGATCACGTGGCTGATCATGCACTGATCACGTGACTGATCATGCACTGATCACGTGGCTATCATGCACTGCTCACGTGGCTGATCATGCCATGATCACGCAGCTACCATGTACTGGTCACATGACTGATCATGCACTGATCACGTGACTGATCATGCAGTGATCACGTGGCTATCATGCACTACTCACGTGGCTGATCATGTAGCTACCATGTACAGGTCACGTGAATGATCATACACCCATCAGGTGACTGATCATGCACTGATCACGTGGCTATCATGCACTGATCACGAGACTGATCATGCACTGATCACGTCTATATCATGCACTGATCACATGACTGCCCATGCACTGATCACGTGGATGATCATACACTAATCTTGTGACAGATCATGCACTGATCACGTGGCTGATCATGCACTGATACCGTGACTGAGCATGGACTGATCACATGACTATCATGTAGTGATCACGTGACTTAATGGCGCTGATCATGTGACTGATCATGCGCTGATCATGTTTGCTATCATACACTGATCATGTGCCTCTGGAGGCAATAAACAAAGAGCTGAGTAGGCACGAATCAAACAGTCAGCAGGCAATAAACATGGAACTCAGGTGTGAGGAATCATGCTGCTCAGCTGGCAATAATCAAGCAGCTGAGCAGGCAGGAATTACGCAGCACAGCTGGCAATTGTCAAGCAGATGACAGGCAGGAATCGTGCAGCTCAGCTGGCAATTGTCAAGCAGATGAGCAGACAGTAATCACGCAGCTCAGCAGGCCCAGATCACGTGACTGAGCATGCACTGTTCACGTGGCTGATCATACACTGATCACGTGATGATCATGCACTGATCACTTGGATATCATGCACTGATCACGTGGCTGATCATACACTGTTCACGTGTCTGACCATGCACTGATCACGTGGCTGATCATACACTGCTCACGTAACTGATCATGCACTGATCACGTGGCTATCATGCACTGATCACGTGGCTGAACATGCACTGTTCACGTGGCTGATCACACACCTGTCACGTGACATATCATGCACTGATCACGTGGCACTCATGCACTGATCACGTGGCTGATCATACTCTGCTCACGTAACTCATGCACACATCACGTGGCTATCATGCACTGCTCACGTGGCTCGTCATGGAATGATCACGTAGCAACCATATACTGGTCACGTGACTGATCATGCACAGATCACGTAAATGATCATGCACTGTTCACGTGACTGATCATGTACTGATCACGTGACTGATCATGCACTGATCACGTGGCTATCATGCTCTGCTCACGTGGCTGATCATGCAACGATCACGTAGCAACCATGTACTGGTCACGTGACTGATCATGCACTGATCACGTAATTGATCATGCACTGATCACGTGGCTCATCATGCACTGATCACGTGGCTGATCACACATGTATCACGTGACTGATCATGCACTGATCACGTGGCTATCATGCACTGATCACGTGGCTGTCATGCACTGATCACGTGGATATCATGCACTGATCACGTGGCTGATCACACACGATCACATGACTGATCATGCACTGATCACGTGGCTATCATGCACTGATCACGTGGCTATCATGCACTGATCACGTGGCTGATCATGCACTGATCACGTAGCTACCATGTACTGATCACGTGACTGATCATGCACTGATCACGTGACTGATCATGCACTGATCACGTGGCTATCATGCACTGATCACGTGGCTGATCATGCATGATCACGCAGCTACCATGCACTGATCACGTGACTGATCATGCACTGATCACGTGACTGATCATGCACTGATCACGTGGCTATCATGCACTGATCACGTGGCTGATCATGCACTGATCACGTAGCTACCATGCACTGATCACGTGAATGATCATGCACCCATCACGTGACTGATCATGCACTGATCACGTGGCTGATCATGCACTGATCACGTGATGATCATGCACTGATCACGTGGATATCATGCACTGATCACGTGGCTGATCATGCACTGATCACGTGTCTGATCATGCACTGATCACGTGGCTGATCATGCACTGATCACGTAACTGATCATGCACTGATCACGTGGCTATCATGCACTGATCACGTGGCTGATCATGCACTGATCACGTGGCTGATCACACACTGTCACGTGACATATCATGCACTGATCACGTGGCACTCATGCACTGATCACGTGGCTGATCATACACTGCTCACGTAACTCATGCACTCATCACGTGGCTATCATGCACTGCTCACGTGGCTGTCATGGAATGATCACGTAGCAACCATATACTGGTCACGTGACTGATCATGCACTGATCACGTGGCTGATCATGCACTGATCACGTGACTGATCATGCACTGATCACGTGACTGATCATGCACTGATCACGTGGCTATCATGCACTGCTCACGTGGCTGATCATGCAACGATCACGTAGCAACCATGCACTGATCACGTGACTGATCATGCACTGATCACGAATTGATCCTGCACTGATCACGTGGCTGATCATGCACTGATCACGTGGCTGATCACACATGATCACGTGACTGATCATGCACTGATCACGTGGCTATCATGCACTGATCACGTGGCTGATCATGCACTGATCACGTGGATATCATGCACTGATCACGTGGCTGATCACACACTGATCACGTGACTGATCATGCACTGATCACGTGGCTGATCATGCACTGATCACGTGGCTATCATGCACTGATCACGTGGCTGATCATGCACTGATCACGTAGCTACCATGCACTGATCACGTAACTGATCATGCACTGATCACGTAACTGATCATGCACTGATCACGTGGCTGATCATGCACTGATCACGTGACTGATCATGCACTGATCACGTGGCTATCATGCACTGCTCACGTGGCTGATCATGCCATGATCACGCAGCTACCATGTACTGGTCACATGACTGATCATGCACTGATCACGTGACTGATCATGCAGTGATCACGTGGCTATCATGCACTACTCACGTGGCTGATCATGTAGCTACCATGTACAGGTCACGTGAATGATCATACACCCATCAGGTGACTGATCATGCACTGATCACGTGGCTATCATGCACTGATCACGAGACTGATCATGCACTGATCACGTCTATATCATGCACTGATCACATGACTGCCCATGCACTGATCACGTGGATGATCATACACTAATCATGTGACAGATCATGCACTGATCACGTGGCTGATCATGCACTGATACCGTGACTGAGCATGGACTGATCACATGACTATCATGTAGTGATCACGTGACTTAATGGCGCTGATCATGTGACTGATCATGCGCTGATCATGTTTGCTATCATACACTGATCATGTGCCTCTGGAGGCAATAAACAAAGAGCTGAGTAGGCACGAATCAAACAGTCAGCAGGCAATAATCATGGAACTCAGGTGTGAGGAATCATGCTGCTCAGCTGGCAATAATCAAGCAGCTGAGCAGGCAGGAATTACGCAGCACAGCTGGCAATTGTCAAGCAGATGACAGGCAGGAATCGTGCAGCTCAGCTGGCAATTGTCAAGCAGATGAGCAGACAGTAATCACGCAGCTCAGCAGGCCCAGATCACGTGACTGAGCATGCACTGTTCACGTGGCTGATCATACACTGATCACGTGATGATCATGCACTGATCACTTGGATATCATGCACTGATCACGTGGCTGATCATACACTGTTCACGTGTCTGACCATGCACTGATCACGTGGCTGATCATACACTGCTCACGTAACTGATCATGCACTGATCACGTGGCTATCATGCACTGATCACGTGGCTGAACATGCACTGTTCACGTGGCTGATCACACACCTGTCACGTGACATATCATGCACTGATCACGTGGCACTCATGCACTGATCACGTGGCTGATCATACTCTGCTCACGTAACTCATGCACACATCACGTGGCTATCATGCACTGCTCACGTGGCTCGTCATGGAATGATCACGTAGCAACCATATACTGGTCACGTGACTGATCATGCACAGATCACGTAAATGATCATGCACTGTTCACGTGACTGATCATGTACTGATCACGTGACTGATCATGCACTGATCACGTGGCTATCATGCTCTGCTCACGTGGCTGATCATGCAACGATCACGTAGCAACCATGTACTGGTCACGTGACTGATCATGCACTGATCACGTAATTGATCCTGCACTGATCACGTGGCTCATCATGCACTGATCACGTGGCTGATCACACATGTATCACGTGACTGATCATGCACTGATCACGTGGCTCTCATGCACTGATCACGTGGCTGTCATGCACTGATCACGTGGATATCATGCACTGATCACGTGGCTGATCACACACGTATCACATGACTGATCATGCACTGATCACGTGGCTATCATGCACTGATCACGTGGCTATCATGCACTGATCACGAGGCTAATCAGGCAATGATCACATAGCTACCATGTACTGGTAACGTAACTGATCATGCACTGATCACGTAATTGATCATGCACTGATCACGTGGCTGATCATGCACTGATCACGTGGCTGATCATGCACTGATCACGTGACTGATCATGCACTGATCACGTGACTGATCATGCACTGATCACGTGGCTATCATGCACTGATCACGTGGCTGATCATGCACTGATCACGTGCCTGATCATGCACTGATCACGTGGCTGATCATGCACTGATCACGTGACTGATCATGCACTGATCACGTGGCTGATCATGCACTGATCACGTGACTGATCATGCACTGATCACGTGACTGATCATGCACTGATCACGTGACTGATCATGCACTGATCACGTGGCTGGACATGCACTGATCACGTGCCTGATCATGCACTGATCACGTGGCTGATCATGCACTGATCACGTGACTGATCATGCACTGATCACGTGACTGATCATGCACTGATCACGTGGCTATCATGCACTGATCACGTGGCTGATCATGCATGATCACGCAGCTACCATGCACTGATCACATGACTGATCATGCACTGATCACGTGACTGATCATGCACTGATCACGTGGCTATCATGCACTGATCACGTGGCTGATCATGCACTGATCACGTAGCTACCATGCACTGATCACGTGACTGATCATGCACCCATCACGTGACTGATCATGCACTGATCACGTGGCTATCATGCACTGATCACGTGACTGATCATGCACTGATCACGTCTATATCATGCACTGATCACGTGACTGATCATGCACTGATCACGTGGCTGATCATGCACTGATCACGTGACTGATCATGCACTGATCACGTGGCTGATCACACTGATCACGTGACTGATCATGCACTGATCACGTGGCTATCATGCACTGATCACGTGGCTGATCATGCACTGATCACGTGGATATCATGCACTGATCACGTGGCTGATCACACACTGATCACGTGACTGATCATGCACTGATCACGTGGCTATCATGCACTGATCACGTGGCTATCATGCACTGATCACGTGGCTGATCATGCACTGATCACGTAGCTACCATGCACTGATCACGTAACTGATCATGCACTGATCACGTGACTGATCATGCACTGATCACGTGGCTATCATGCACTGATCACGTGGCTGATCATGCATGATCACGCAGCTACCATGCACTGATCACGTGACTGATCATGCACTGATCACGTGACTGATCATGCACTGATCACGTGGCTATCATGCACTGATCACGTGGCTGATCATGCACTGATCACGTAGCTATCATGCACTGATCACGTGACTGATCATGCACCCATCACGTGACTGATCATGCACTGATCACGTGGCTGATCATGCACTGATCACGTGATGATCATGCACTGATCACGTGGATATCATGCACTGATCACGTGGCTGATCATGCACTGATCACGTGGCTGATCATGCACTGATCACGTGGCTGATCATGCACTGATCACGTGACTGATCATGCACTGATCACGTGGCTATCATGCACTGATCACGTGGCTGATCATGCATCACGTGGCTGATCACACACTGATCACGTGACTGATCATGCACTGATCACGTGGCATCATGCACTGATCACGTGGCTGATCATGCACTGATCACGTGACTCATGCACACATCACGTGGCTATCATGCACTGCTCACGTGGCTGATCATGCCATGATCACGCAGCTACCATGTACTGGTCACATGACTGATCATGCACTGATCACGTGACTGATCATGCACTGATCACGTGGCTATCATGCACTACTCACGTGGCTGATCATGTAGCTACCATGTACAGGTCACGTGAATGATCATACACCCATCAGGTGACTGATCATGCACTGATCACGTGGCTATCATGCACTGATCACGTGACTGATCATGCACTGATCACGTCTATATCATGCACTGATCACATGACTGCCCATGCACTGATCACGTGGATGATCATACACTAATCATGTGACAGATCATGCACTGATCACGTGGCTGATCATGCACTGATACCGTGACTGAGCATGGACTGATCACATGACTATCATGTAGTGATCACGTGACTTAATGGCGCTGATCATGTGACTGATCATGCGCTGATCATGTTTGCTATCATACACTGATCATGTGCCTCTGGAGGCAATAAACAAAGAGCTGAGTAGGCACGAATCAAACAGTCAGCAGGCAATAATCATGGAACTCAGGTGTGAGGAATCATGCTGCTCAGCTGGCAATAATCAAGCAGCTGAGCAGGCAGGAATTACGCAGCACAGCTGGCAATTGTCAAGCAGATGACAGGCAGGAATCGTGCAGCTCAGCTGGCAATTGTCAAGCAGATGAGCAGACAGTAATCACGCAGCTCAGCAGGCCCAGATCACGTGACTGAGCATGCACTGTTCACGTTGCTGATCATACACTGATCACGTGATGATCATGCACTGATCACTTGGATATCATGCACTGATCACGTGGCTGATCATACACTGTTCACGTGTCTGACCATGCACTGATCACGTGGCTGATCATACACTGCTCACGTAACTGATCATGCACTGATCACGTGGCTATCATGCACTGATCACGTGGCTGAACATGCACTGTTCACGTGGCTGATCACACACCTGTCACGTGACATATCATGCACTGATCACGTGGCACTCATGCACTGATCACGTGGCTGATCATACTCTGCTCACGTAACTCATGCACACATCACGTGGCTATCATGCACTGCTCACGTGGCGTCATGGAATGATCACGTAGCAACCATATACTGGTCACGTGACTGATCATGCACTGATCACGTAAATGATCATGCACTGATCACGTGACTGATCATGCACTGATCACGTGGCTGATCATGCACTGATCACGTAACTGATCATGCACTGATCACGTGGCTATCATGCACTGATCACGTGGCTGATCATGCACTGATCACGTGGCTGATCATGCACTGATCACGTGACTGATCATGCACTGATCACGTGGCATCATGCACTGATCACGTGGCTGATCATACACTGATCACGTGACTCATGCACACATCACGTGGCTATCATGCACTGCTCACGTGGCTGTCATGGAATGATCACGTAGCAATCATGCACTGATCACGTGACTGATCATGCACTGATCACGTGGCTGATCATGCACTGATCACGTGACTGATCATGCACTGATCACGTGACTGATCATGCACTGATCACGTGGCTATCATGCACTGATCACGTGGCTGATCATGCACTGATCACGTAGCAACCATGCACTGATCACGTGACTGATCATGCACTGATCACGTAACTGATCATGCACTGATCACGTGGCTGATCATGCACTGATCACGTGGCTGATCACACATGATCACGTGACTGATCATGCACTGATCACGTGGCTATCATGCACTGATCACGTGGCTGATCATGCACTGATCACGTGGCTATCATGCACTGATCACGTGGCTGATCATGCACGTATCACATGACTGATCATGCACTGATCACGTGGCTGATCATGCACTGATCACGTGGCTATCATGCACTGATCACGTGGCTGATCATGCACTGATCACGTGGCTACCATGTACTGATCACGTGACTGATCATGCACTGATCACGTAACTGATCATGCACTGATCACGTGGCTGATCATGCACTGATCACGTGACTGATCATGCACTGATCACGTGGCTATCATGCACTGCTCACGTGGCTGATCATGCCATGATCACGCAGCTACCATGTACTGGTCACATGACTGATCATGCACTGATCACGTGACTGATCATGCAGTGATCACGTGGCTATCATGCACTACTCACGTGGCTGATCATGTAGCTACCATGTACAGGTCACGTGAATGATCATACACCCATCAGGTGACTGATCATGCACTGATCACGTGGCTATCATGCACTGATCACGAGACTGATCATGCACTGATCACGTCTATATCATGCACTGATCACATGACTGCCCATGCACTGATCACGTGGATGATCATACACTAATCATGTGACAGATCATGCACTGATCACGTGGCTGATCATGCACTGATACCGTGACTGAGCATGGACTGATCACATGACTATCATGTAGTGATCACGTGACTTAATGGCGCTGATCATGTGACTGATCATGCGCTGATCATGTTTGCTATCATACACTGATCATGTGCCTCTGGAGGCAATAAACAAAGAGCTGAGTAGGCACGAATCAAACAGTCAGCAGGCAATAATCATGGAACTCAGGTGTGAGGA
The DNA here is from genome assembly GCF_032452875.1 of Bos javanicus. Taxonomy (NCBI): domain Eukaryota; kingdom Metazoa; phylum Chordata; class Mammalia; order Artiodactyla; family Bovidae; genus Bos; species Bos javanicus. Next base: position 116,553 of record NW_026893754.1, on the reverse strand, counting down.
ATCATGCTGCTCAGCTGGCAATAATCAAGCAGCTGAGCAGGCAGGAATTACGCAGCACAGCTGGCAATTGTCAAGCAGATGACAGGCAGGAATCGTGCAGCTCAGCTGGCAATTGTCAAGCAGATGAGCAGACAGTAATCACGCAGCTCAGCAGGCCCAGATCACGTGACTGAGCATGCACTGTTCACGTTGCTGATCATACACTGATCACGTGATGATCATGCACTGATCACTTGGATATCATGCACTGATCACGTGGCTGATCATACACTGTTCACGTGTCTGACCATGCACTGATCACGTGGCTGATCATACACTGCTCACGTAACTGATCATGCACTGATCACGTGGCTATCATGCACTGATCACGTGGCTGAACATGCACTGTTCACGTGGCTGATCACACACCTGTCACGTGACATATCATGCACTGATCACGTGGCACTCATGCACTGATCACGTGGCTGATCATACTCTGCTCACGTAACTCATGCACACATCACGTGGCTATCATGCACTGCTCACGTGGCTGATCATGGAATGATCACGTAGCAACCATATACTGGTCACGTGACTGATCATGCACTGATCACGTAAATGATCATGCACTGTTCACGTGACTGATCATGTACTGATCACGTGACTGATCATGCACTGATCACGTGGCTATCATGCTCTGCTCACGTGGCTGATCATGCAACGATCACGTAGCAACCATGTACTGGTCACGTGACTGATCATGCACTGATCACGTAATTGATCCTGCACTGATCACGTGGCTCATCATGCACTGATCACGTGGCTGATCACACATGTATCACGTGACTGATCATGCACTGATCACGTGGCTATCATGCACTGATCACGTGGCTGTCATGCACTGATCACGTGGATATCATGCACTGATCACGTGGCTGATCACACACGTATCACATGACTGATCATGCACTGATCACGTGGCTATCATGCACTGATCACGTGGCTATCATGCACTGATCACGTGGCTGATCATGCACTGATCACGTAGCTACCATGCACTGATCACGTGACTGATCATGCACTGATCACGTGACTGATCATGCACTGATCACGTGGCTATCATGCACTGATCACGTGGCTGATCATGCATGATCACGCAGCTACCATGCACTGATCACATGACTGATCATGCACTGATCACGTGACTGATCATGCACTGATCACGTGGCTATCATGCACTGATCACGTGGCTGATCATGCACTGATCACGTAGCTACCATGCACTGATCACGTGAATGATCATGCACCCATCACGTGACTGATCATGCACTGATCACGTGGCTGATCATGCACTGATCACGTGATGATCATGCACTGATCACGTGGATATCATGCACTGATCACGTGGCTGATCATGCACTGATCACGTGTCTGATCATGCACTGATCACGTGGCTGATCATACACTGATCACGTAACTGATCATGCACTGATCACGTGGCTATCATGCACTGATCACGTGGCTGATCATGCACTGATCACGTGGCTGATCACACACTGTCACGTGACATATCATGCACTGATCACGTGGCACTCATGCACTGATCACGTGGCTGATCATACACTGATCACGTAACTCATGCACACATCACGTGGCTATCATGCACTGCTCACGTGGCTGTCATGGAATGATCACGTAGCAACCATATACTGGTCACGTGACTGATCATGCACTGATCACGAATGATCATGCACTGTTCACGTGACTGATCATGCACTGATCACGTGACTGATCATGCACTGATCACGTGGCTATCATGCACTGATCACGTGGCTGATCATGCAACGATCACGTAGCAACCATGTACTGTCACGTGACTGATCATGCACTGATCACGTAATTGATCATGCACTGATCACGTGGCTCATCATGCACTGATCACGTGGCTGATCACACATGATCACGTGACTGATCATGCACTGATCACGTGGCTGATCATGCACTGATCACGTGGCTGATCATGCACTGATCACGTGGATATCATGCACTGATCACGTGGCTGATCACACACGATCACATGACTGATCATGCACTGATCACGTGGCTATCATGCACTGATCACGTGGCTATCATGCACTGATCACGTGGCTGATCATGCACTGATCACGTAGCTACCATGCACTGATCACGTAACTGATCATGCACTGAGCACATAATTGATCATGCACTGATCACGTGGCTGATCATGCACTGATCACGTGACTGATCATGCACTGATCACGTGGCTATCATGCACTGCTCACGTGGCTGATCATGCCATGATCACGCAGCTACCATGTACTGGTCACATGACTGATCATGCACTGATCACGTGACTGATCATGCACTGATCACGTGGCTATCATGCACTACTCACGTGGCTGATCATGTAGCTACCATGTACAGGTCACGTGAATGATCATACACCCATCAGGTGACTGATCATGCACTGATCACGTGGCTATCATGCACTGATCACGAGACTGATCATGCACTGATCACGTCTATATCATGCACTGATCACATGACTGCCCATGCACTGATCACGTGGATGATCATACACTAATCTTGTGACAGATCATGCACTGATCACGTGGCTGATCATGCACTGATACCGTGACTGAGCATGGACTGATCACATGACTATCATGTAGTGATCACGTGACTTAATGGCGCTGATCATGTGACTGATCATGCGCTGATCATGTTTGCTATCATACACTGATCATGTGCCTCTGGAGGCAATAAACAAAGAGCTGAGTAGGCACGAATCAAACAGTCAGCAGGCAATAATCATGGAACTCAGGTGTGAGGAATCATGCTGCTCAGCTGGCAATAATCAAGCAGCTGAGCAGGCAGGAATTACGCAGCACAGCTGGCAATTGTCAAGCAGATGACAGGCAGGAATCGTGCAGCTCAGCTGGCAATTGTCAAGCAGATGAGCAGACAGTAATCACGCAGCTCAGCAGGCCCAGATCACGTGACTGAGCATGCACTGTTCACGTTGCTGATCATACACTGATCACGTGATGATCATGCACTGATCACTTGGATATCATGCACTGATCACGTGGCTGATCATACACTGTTCACGTGTCTGACCATGCACTGATCACGTGGCTGATCATACACTGCTCACGTAACTGATCATGCACTGATCACGTGGCTATCATGCACTGATCACGTGGCTGAACATGCACTGTTCACGTGGCTGATCACACACCTGTCACGTGACATATCATGCACTGATCACGTGGCACTCATGCACTGATCACGTGGCTGATCATACTCTGCTCACGTAACTCATGCACACATCACGTGGCTATCATGCACTGCTCACGTGGCTCGTCATGGAATGATCACGTAGCTACCATATACTGGTCACATGACTGATCACGTAAATGATCATGCACTGTTCACGTGACTGATCATGCACTGATCACGTGGCTGATCATGCACTGATCACGTAACTGATCATGCACTGATCACGTGGCTGATCATGCACTGATCACGTGGCTGATCATGCACTGATCACGTGGCTGATCATGCACTGATCACGTGACTGATCATGCACTGATCACGTGGCATCATGCACTGATCACGTGGCTGATCATACACTGATCACGTGACTCATGCACACATCACGTGGCTATCATGCACTGATCACGTGGCTGATCATGCAATGATCACGTAGCAACCATATACTGGTCACGTGACTGATCATGCACTGATCACGAATGATCATGCACTGTTCACGTGACTGATCATGCACTGATCACGTGACTGATCATGCACTGATCACGTGGCTATCATGCACTGATCACGTGGCTGATCATGCACTGATCACGAGCTATCATGCACTGATCACGTGACTGATCATGCACTGATCACGTAACTGATCATGCACTGATCACGTGGCTGATCATGCACTGATCACGTGGCTGATCACACTGATCACGTGACTGATCATGCACTGATCACGTGGCTCATGCACTGATCACGTGGCTGATCATGCACTGATCACGTGGCTATCATGCACTGATCACGTGGCTGATCATACACGATCACGTGACTGATCATGCACTGATCACGTGGCTGATCATGCACTGATCACGTGGCTATCATGCACTGATCACGTGGCTGATCATGCACTGATCACGCAGCTATCATGCACTGGTCACATGACTGACCATGCACTGATCACGTGGATGATCATACACTAATCTTGTGACAGATCATGCACTGATCACGTGGCTGATCATGCACTGATACCGTGACTGAGCATGGACTGATCACATGACTATCATGTAGTGATCACGTGACTTAATGGCGCTGATCATGTGACTGATCATGCGCTGATCATGTTTGCTATCATACACTGATCATGTGCCTCTGGAGGCAATAAACAAAGAGCTGAGTAGGCACGAATCAAACAGTCAGCAGGCAATAATCATGGAACTCAGTGTGAGGAATCATGCTGCTCAGCTGGCAATAATCAAGCAGCTGAACAGGCAGGAATTACGCAGCACAGCTGGCAATTGTCAAGCAGATGACAGGCAGGAATCGTGCAGCTCAGCTGGCAATTGTCAAGCAGATGAGCAGACAGTAATCACGCAGCTCAGCAGGCCCTGATCACGTGACTGAGCATGCACTGTTCACGTGGCTGATCATACACTGATCACGTGACTGATCATGCACTGATCACGTGGCTATCATGCACTGATCACGTGGCTGATCATGCACTGTTCACGTGGCTGATCATGCACTGATCACGTGGCTGATCATGCACTGATCACGTGGCATCATGCACTGATCACGTGGCTGATCATACACTGATCACGTAACTCATGCACTGATCACGTGGCTATCATGCACTGATCACGTGGCTGATCATGCACTGATCACGTAGCAACCATACTGGTCACGTGACTGATCATGCACTGATCACGTAAATGATCATGCACTGATCACGTGACTGATCATGCACTGATCACGTGACTGATCATGCACTGATCACGTGGCTATCATGCACTGCTCACGTGGCTGATCATGCAACGATCACGTAGCATCATGCACTGGTCACGTGACTGATCATGCACTGATCACGTGATCATGCACTGATCACGTGGCTGATCATGCACTGATCACGTGGCTGATCACACATGATCACGTGACTGATCATGCACTGATCACGTGGCTATCATGCACTGATCACGTGGCTGATCATGCACTGATCACGTGGCATCATGCACTGATCACGTGGCTGATCACACACGATCACGTGACTGATCATGCACTGATCACGTGGCTATCATGCACTGATCACGTGGCTGTCATGCACTGATCACGTGGCATCATGCACTGATCACGTGGCTGATCACACACGATCACATGACTGATCATGCACTGATCACGTGGCTATCATGCACTGATCACGTGGCTATCATGCACTGATCACGTGGCTGATCATGCAATGATCACGTAGCTACCATGTACTGGTCACGTGACTGATCATGCACTGATCACGTAATTGATCATGCACTGATCACGTGGCTGATCATGCACTGATCACGTGGCTGATCATACACTGATCACGTAACTGATCATGCACTGATCACGTGACTGATCATGCACTGATCACGTGGCTATCATGCACTGATCACGTGGCTGACATACACTGATCACGTGCCTGATCATGCACTGATCACGTGGCTGATCATGCACTGATCACGTGACTGATCATGCACTGATCACGTCTGATCATGCACTGATCACGTGGCTATCATGCACTGCTCACGTGGCTGATCATGCCATGATCACGCAGCTACCATGTACTGGTCACATGACTGATCATGCACTGATCACGTGACTGATCATGCAGTGATCACGTGGCTATCATGCACTACTCACGTGGCTGATCATGCAATGATCATGTAGCTACCATGTACAGGTCACGTGAATGATCATACACCCATCAGGTGACTGATCATGCACTGATCACGTGGCTATCATGCACTGATCACGAGACTGATCATGCACTGATCACGTCTATATCATGCACTGATCACATGACTGCCCATGCACTGATCACGTGGATGATCATACACTAATCTTGTGACAGATCATGCACTGATCACGTGGCTGATCATGCACTGATACCGTGACTGAGCATGGACTGATCACATGACTATCATGTAGTGATCACGTGACTTAATGGCGCTGATCATGTGACTGATCATGCGCTGATCATGTTTGCTATCATACACTGATCATGTGCCTCTGGAGGCAATAAACAAAGAGCTGAGTAGGCACGAATCAAACAGTCAGCAGGCAATAATCATGGAACTCAGGTGTGAGGAATCATGCTGCTCAGCTGGCAATAATCAAGCAGCTGAGCAGGCAGGAATTACGCAGCACAGCTGGCAATTGTCAAGCAGATGACAGGCAGGAATCGTGCAGCTCAGCTGGCAATTGTCAAGCAGATGAGCAGACAGTAATCACGCAGCTCAGCAGGCCCAGATCACGTGACTGAGCATGCACTGTTCACGTGGCTGATCATACACTGATCACGTGATGATCATGCACTGATCACTTGGATATCATGCACTGATCACGTGGCTGATCATACACTGTTCACGTGTCTGACCATGCACTGATCACGTGGCTGATCATACACTGCTCACGTAACTGATCATGCACTGATCACGTGGCTATCATGCACTGATCACGTGGCTGAACATGCACTGTTCACGTGGCTGATCACACACCTGTCACGTGACATATCATGCACTGATCACGTGGCACTCATGCACTGATCACGTGGCTGATCATACTCTGCTCACGTAACTCATGCACACATCACGTGGCTATCATGCACTGCTCACGTGGCTCGTCATGGAATGATCACGTAGCAACCATATACTGGTCACGTGACTGATCATGCAAAGATCACGTAAATGATCATGCACTGTTCACGTGACTGATCATGTACTGATCACGTGACTGATCATGCACTGATCACGTGGCTATCATGCTCTGCTCACGTGGCTGATCATGCAACGATCACGTAGCAACCATGTACTGGTCACGTGACTGATCATGCACTGATCACGTAATTGATCCTGCACTGATCACGTGGCTCATCATGCACTGATCACGTGGCTGATCACACATGTATCACGTGACTGATCATGCACTGATCACGTGGCTCTCATGCACTGATCACGTGGCTGTCATGCACTGATCACGTGGATATCATGCACTGATCACGTGGCTGATCACACACTGATCACATGACTGATCATGCACTGATCACGTGGCTATCATGCACTGATCACGTGGCTATCATGCACTGATCACGTGGCTGATCATGCACTGATCACGTAGCTATCATGCACTGATCACGTGACTGATCATGCACTGATCACGTGGCTGATCATGCACTGATCACGTGGCTGATCATGCACTGATCACGTGGCTGATCACACATGATCACGTGACTGATCATGCACTGATCACGTGGCTATCATGCACTGATCACGTGACTGATCATGCACTGATCACGTGTCTGATCATGCACTGATCACGTGGCTATCATGCACTGCTCACGTGGCTGATCATGCCATGATCACGCAGCTACCATGTACTGGTCACATGACTGATCATGCACTGATCACGTGACTGATCATGCAGTGATCACGTGGCTATCATGCACTACTCACGTGGCTGATCATGCAATGATCATGTAGCTACCATGTACAGGTCACGTGAATGATCATACACCCATCAGGTGACTGATCATGCACTGATCACGTGGCTATCATGCACTGATCACGAGACTGATCATGCACTGATCACGTCTATATCATGCACTGATCACATGACTGCCCATGCACTGATCACGTGGATGATCATACACTAATCTTGTGACAGATCATGCACTGATCACGTGGCTGATCATGCACTGATACCGTGACTGAGCATGGACTGATCACATGACTATCATGTAGTGATCACGTGACTTAATGGCGCTGATCATGTGACTGATCATGCGCTGATCATGTTTGCTATCATACACTGATCATGTGCCTCTGGAGGCAATAAACAAAGAGCTGAGTAGGCACGAATCAAACAGTCAGCAGGCAATAATCATGGAACTCAGGTGTGAGGAATCATGCTGCTCAGCTGGCAATAATCAAGCAGCTGAGCAGGCAGGAATTACGCAGCACAGCTGGCAATTGTCAAGCAGATGACAGGCAGGAATCGTGCAGCTCAGCTGGCAATTGTCAAGCAGATGAGCAGACAGTAATCACGCAGCTCAGCAGGCCCAGATCACGTGACTGAGCATGCACTGTTCACGTGGCTGATCATACACTGATCACGTGATGATCATGCACTGATCACTTGGATATCATGCACTGATCACGTGGCTGATCATACACTGTTCACGTGTCTGACCATGCACTGATCACGTGGCTGATCATACACTGCTCACGTAACTGATCATGCACTGATCACGTGGCTATCATGCACTGATCACGTGGCTGAACATGCACTGTTCACGTGGCTGATCACACACCTGTCACGTGACATATCATGCACTGATCACGTGGCACTCATGCACTGATCACGTGGCTGATCATACTCTGCTCACGTAACTCATGCACACATCACGTGGCTATCATGCACTGCTCACGTGGCTCGTCATGGAATGATCACGTAGCAACCATATACTGGTCACGTGACTGATCATGCAAAGATCACGTAAATGATCATGCACTGTTCACGTGACTGATCATGTACTGATCACGTGACTGATCATGCACTGATCACGTGGCTATCATGCTCTGCTCACGTGGCTGATCATGCAACGATCACGTAGCAACCATGTACTGGTCACGTGACTGATCATGCACTGATCACGTAATTGATCCTGCACTGATCACGTGGCTCATCATGCACTGATCACGTGGCTGATCACACATGTATCACGTGACTGATCATGCACTGATCACGTGGCTCTCATGCACTGATCACGTGGCTGTCATGCACTGATCACGTGGATATCATGCACTGATCACGTGGCTGATCACACACGTATCACATGACTGATCATGCACTGATCACGTGGCTATCATGCACTGATCACGTGGCTATCATGCACTGATCACGTGGCTGATCATGCAATGATCACGTAGCTATCATGCACTGATCACGTGACTGATCATGCACTGATCACGTAATTGATCATGCACTGATCACGTGGCTGATCATGCACTGATCACGTGGCTGATCATGCACTGATCACATAACTGATCATGCACTGATCACGTGACTGATCATGCACTGATCACGTGGCTATCATGCACTGATCACGTGGCTGACATGCACTGATCACGTGCCTGATCATGCACTGATCACGTGGCTGATCATGCACTGATCACGTGACTGATCATGCACTGATCACGTGTCTGATCATGCACTGATCACGTGGCTATCATGCACTGCTCACGTGGCTGATCATGCCATGATCACGCAGCTACCATGTACTGATCACATGACTGATCATGCACTGATCACGTGACTGATCATGCACTGATCACGTGGCTATCATGCACTGATCACGTGGCTGATCATGCAACGATCACGTAGCAACCATGTACTGGTCACGTGACTGATCATGCACTGATCACGTAATTGATCATGCACTGATCACGTGGCTATCATGCACTGATCACGTGGCTGATCACACATGATCACGTGACTGATCATGCACTGATCACGTGGCTATCATGCACTGATCACGTGGCTGATCATGCACTGATCACGTGGATATCATGCACTGATCACGTGGCTGATCACACACGATCACATGACTGATCATGCACTGATCACGTGGCTATCATGCACTGATCACGTGGCTATCATGCACTGATCACGTGGCTGATCATGCAATGATCACGTAGCTACCATGTACTGGTCACGTGACTGATCATGCACTGATCACGTAATTGATCATGCACTGATCACGTGGCTGATCATGCACTGATCACGTGGCTGATCATGCACTGATCACGTGACTGATCATGCACTGATCACGTGACTGATCATGCACTGATCACGTGGCTATCATGCACTGATCACGTGGCTGGACATACACTGATCACGTGCCTGATCATGCACTGATCACGTGGCTGATCATGCACTGATCACGTGACTGATCATGCACTGATCACGTGTCTGATCATGCACTGATCACGTGGCTATCATGCACTGCTCACGTGGCTGATCATGCCATGATCACGCAGCTACCATGTACTGGTCACATGACTGATCATGCACTGATCACGTGACTGATCATGCAGTGATCACGTGGCTATCATGCACTACTCACGTGGCTGATCATGCAATGATCATGTAGCTACCATGTACAGGTCACGTGAATGATCATACACCCATCAGGTGACTGATCATGCACTGATCACGTGGCTATCATGCACTGATCACGAGACTGATCATGCACTGATCACGTCTATATCATGCACTGATCACATGACTGCCCATGCACTGATCACGTGGATGATCATACACTAATCTTGTGACAGATCATGCACTGATCACGTGGCTGATCATGCACTGATACCGTGACTGAGCATGGACTGATCACATGACTATCATGTAGTGATCACGTGACTTAATGGCGCTGATCATGTGACTGATCATGCGCTGATCATGTTTGCTATCATACACTGATCATGTGCCTCTGGAGGCAATAAACAAAGAGCTGAGTAGGCACGAATCAAACAGTCAGCAGGCAATAATCATGGAACTCAGGTGTGAGGAATCATGCTGCTCAGCTGGCAATAATCAAGCAGCTGAGCAGGCAGGAATTACGCAGCACAGCTGGCAATTGTCAAGCAGATGACAGGCAGGAATCGTGCAGCTCAGCTGGCAATTGTCAAGCAGATGAGCAGACAGTAATCACGCAGCTCAGCAGGCCCAGATCACGTGACTGAGCATGCACTGTTCACGTGGCTGATCATACACTGATCACGTGATGATCATGCACTGATCACTTGGATATCATGCACTGATCACGTGGCTGATCATACACTGATCACGTGTCTGATCATACACTGCTCACGTAACTGATCATGCACTGATCACGTGGCTATCATGCACTGATCACGTGGCTGAACATGCACTGTTCACGTGGCTGATCACACACCTGTCATGTGACATATCATGCACTGATCACGTGGCACTCATGCACTGATCACGTGGCTGATCATACTCTGCTCACGTAACTCATGCACACATCACGTGGCTATCATGCACTGCTCACGTGGCTCGTCATGGAATGATCACGTAGCAACCATATACTGGTCACGTGACTGATCATGCACAGATCACGTAAATGATCATGCACTGTTCACGTGACTGATCATGTACTGATCACGTGACTGATCATGCACTGATCACGTGGCTATCATGCTCTGCTCACGTGGCTGATCATGCAACGATCACGTAGCAACCATGTACTGGTCACGTGACTGATCATGCACTGATCACGTAATTGATCCTGCACTGATCACGTGGCTCATCATGCACTGATCACGTGGCTGATCACACATGTATCACGTGACTGATCATGCACTGATCCGTGGCTTCATGCACTGATCACGTGGCTGTCATGCACTGATCACGTGGATATCATGCACTGATCACGTGGCTGATCACACACGTATCACATGACTGATCATGCACTGATCACGTGGCTATCATGCACTGATCACGTGGCTATCATGCACTGATCACGTGGCTGATCATGCAATGATCACGTAGCTACCATGTACTGGTCACGTGACTGATCATGCACTGATCACGTGACTGATCATGCACTGATCACGTGGCTGATCATGCACTGATCACGTGGCTGATCATGCACTGATCACATGACTGATCATGCACTGATCACGTGACTGATCATGCACTGATCACGTGGCTATCATGCACTGATCACGTGGCTGATCATGCACTGATCACGTGACTGATCATGCACTGATCACGTGGCTGATCATGCACTGATCACGTGACTGATCATGCACTGATCACGTGGCTGATCATGCACTGATCACGTGACTGATCATGCACTGATCACGTGGCATCATGCACTGATCACGTGGCTGATCATGCACTGATCACGTGACTGATCATGCACTGATCACGTGGCTGATCATGCACTGATCACGTGACTGATCATGCACTGATCACGTGGCTGATCATGCACTGATCACGTGGCTATCATGCACTGATCACGTGGCTGATCATGCATGATCACGCAGCTATCATGCACTGATCACGTGACTGATCATGCACTGATCACGTGACTGATCATGCACTGATCACGTGGCTATCATGCACTGATCACGTGGCTGATCATGCACGACGTAGCAATCATGCACTGATCACGTGACTGATCATGCACTGATCACGAACTGATCATGCACTGATCACGTGGCTGATCATGCACTGATCACGTGGCTGATCACACATGATCACGTGACTGATCATGCACTGATCACGTGGCTATCATGCACTGATCACGTGGCTGATCATGCACTGATCACGTGGATATCATGCACTGATCACGTGGCTGATCACACACGATCACGTGACTGATCATGCACTGATCACGTGGCTGATCATGCACTGATCACGTGGCTATCATGCACTGATCACGTGGCTGATCATGCACTGATCACGTAGCTACATGCACTGGTCACGTGACTGATCATGCACTGATCACGTAATTGATCATGCACTGATCACGTGGCTGATCATGCACTGATCACGTGGCTGATCATGCACTGATCACGTGACTGATCATGCACTGATCACGTGACTGATCATGCACTGATCACGTGGCTATCATGCACTGATCACGTGGCTGATCATGCACTGATCACGTGACTGATCATGCACTGATCACGTGGCTGATCATGCACTGATCACGTGACTGATCATGCACTGATCACGTGACTGATCATGCACTGATCACGTGGCTATCATGCACTGATCACGTGGCTGATCATGCATGATCACGTAGCTACCATGCACTGGTCACGTGACTGATCATGCACTGATCACGTGGCTGATCATGCACTGATCACGTGGCTGATCATGCACTGATCACGTGGCTGATCATGCACTGATCACGTGACTGATCATGCACTGATCACGTGGCTATCATGCACTGATCACGTGGCTGACATACACTGATCACGTGGCTGATCATGCACTGATCACGTGGCTGATCATGCACTGATCACGTGACTGATCATGCACTGATCACGTGTCTGATCATGCACTGATCACGTGGCTATCATGCACTGCTCACGTGGCTGATCATGCCATGATCACGCAGCTACCATGTACTGGTCACATGACTGATCATGCACTGATCACGTGACTGATCATGCAGTGATCACGTGGCTATCATGCACTACTCACGTGGCTGATCATGCAATGATCATGTAGCTACCATGTACAGGTCACGTGAATGATCATACACCCATCAGGTGACTGATCATGCACTGATCACGTGGCTATCATGCACTGATCACGAGACTGATCATGCACTGATCACGTCTATATCATGCACTGATCACATGACTGCCCATGCACTGATCACGTGGATGATCATACACTAATCTTGTGACAGATCATGCACTGATCACGTGGCTGATCATGCACTGATACCGTGACTGAGCATGGACTGATCACATGACTATCATGTAGTGATCACGTGACTTAATGGCGCTGATCATGTGACTGATCATGCGCTGATCATGTTTGCTATCATACACTGATCATGTGCCTCTGGAGGCAATAAACAAAGAGCTGAGTAGGCACGAATCAAACAGTCAGCAGGCAATAATCATGGAACTCAGGTGTGAGGAATCATGCTGCTCAGCTGGCAATAATCAAGCAGCTGAGCAGGCAGGAATTACGCAGCACAGCTGGCAATTGTCAAGCAGATGACAGGCAGGAATCGTGCAGCTCAGCTGGCAATTGTCAAGCAGATGAGCAGACAGTAATCACGCAGCTCAGCAGGCCCAGATCACGTGACTGAGCATGCACTGTTCACGTGGCTGATCATACACTGATCACGTGATGATCATGCACTGATCACTTGGATATCATGCACTGATCACGTGGCTGATCATACACTGTTCACGTGTCTGACCATGCACTGATCACGTGGCTGATCATACACTGCTCACGTAACTGATCATGCACTGATCACGTGGCTATCATGCACTGATCACGTGGCTGAACATGCACTGTTCACGTGGCTGATCACACACCTGTCACGTGACATATCATGCACTGATCACGTGGCACTCATGCACTGATCACGTGGCTGATCATACTCTGCTCACGTAACTCATGCACACATCACGTGGCTATCATGCACTGCTCACGTGGCTCGTCATGGAATGATCACGTAGCAACCATATACTGGTAACGTGACTGATCATGCAAAGATCACGTAAATGATCATGCACTGTTCACGTGACTGATCATGTACTGATCACGTGACTGATCATGCACTGATCACGTGGCTATCATGCTCTGCTCACGTGGCTGATCATGCAACGATCACGTAGCAACCATGTACTGGTCACGTGACTGATCATGCACTGATCACGTAATTGATCCTGCACTGATCACGTGGCTCATCATGCACTGATCACGTGGCTGATCACACATGTATCACGTGACTGATCATGCACTGATCACGTGGCTCTCATGCACTGATCACGTGGCTGTCATGCACTGATCACGTGGATATCATGCACTGATCACGTGGCTGATCACACACGTATCACATGACTGATCATGCACTGATCACGTGGCTATCATGCACTGATCACGTGGCTATCATGCACTGATCACGTGGCTGATCAGGCAATGATCACGTAGCTACATGTACTGGTCACGTGACTGATCATGCACTGATCACGTAATTGATCATGCACTGATCACGTGGCTGATCATGCACTGATCACGTGGCTGATCATGCACTGATCACATAACTGATCATGCACTGATCACGTGACTGATCATGCACTGATCACGTGGCTATCATGCACTGATCACTGGCTGGACATACACTGATCACGTGCCTGATCATGCACTGATCACGTGGCTGATCATGCACTGATCACGTGACTGATCATGCACTGATCACGTGTCTGATCATGCACTGATCACGTGGCTATCATGCACTGCTCACGTGGCTGATCATGCCATGATCACGCAGCTACCATGTACTGGTCACATGACTGATCATGCACTGATCACGTGACTGATCATGCAGTGATCACGTGGCTATCATGAACTACTCACGTGGCTGATCATGCAATGATCATGTAGCTACCATGTACAGGTCACGTGAATGATCATACACCCATCAGGTGACTGATCATGCACTGATCACGTGGCTATCATGCACTGATCACGAGACTGATCATGCACTGTTCACGTCTATATCATGCACTGATCACATGACTGCCCATGCACTGATCACGTGGATGATCATACACTAATCTTGTGACAGATCATGCACTGATCACGTGGCTGATCATGCACTGATACCGTGACTGAGCATGGACTGATCACATGACTATCATGTAGTGATCACGTGACTTAATGGCGCTGATCATGTGACTGATCATGCGCTGATCATGTTTGCTATCATACACTGATCATGTGCCTCTGGAGGCAATAAACAAAGAGCTGAGTAGGCACGAATCAAACAGTCAGCAGGCAATAATCATGGAACTCAGGTGTGAGGAATCATGCTGCTCAGCTGGCAATAATCAAGCAGCTGAGCAGGCAGGAATTACGCAGCACAGCTGGCAATTGTCAAGCAGATGACAGGCAGGAATCGTGCAGCTCAGCTGGCAATTGTCAAGCAGATGAGCAGACAGTAATCACGCAGCTCAGCAGGCCCAGATCACGTGACTGAGCATGCACTGTTCACGTGGCTGATCATACACTGATCACGTGATGATCATGCACTGATCACTTGGATATCATGCACTGATCACGTGGCTGATCATACACTGTTCACGTGTCTGACCATGCACTGATCACGTGGCTGATCATACACTGCTCACGTAACTGATCATGCACTGATCACGTGGCTATCATGCACTGATCACGTGGCTGATCATGCACTGTTCACGTGGCTGATCACACACCTGTCACGTGACATATCATGCACTGATCACGTGGCACTCATGCACTGATCACGTGGCTGATCATACTCTGCTCACGTAACTCATGCACACATCACGTGGCTATCATGCACTGCTCACGTGGCTGTCATGGAATGATCACGTAGCAACCATATACTGGTCACGTGACTGATCATGCACTGATCACGTAAATGATCATGCACTGATCACGTGACTGATCATGTACTGATCACGTGACTGATCATGCACTGATCACGTGGCTATCATGCACTGCTCACGTGGCTGATCATGCACGATCACGTAGCAACCATGTACTGGTCACGTGACTGATCATGCACTGATCACGTAATTGATCATGCACTGATCACGTGGCTCATCATGCACTGATCACGTGGCTGATCACACATGATCACGTGACTGATCATGCACTGATCACGTGGCTGATCATGCACTGATCACGTGGCTGATCATGCACTGATCACGTGGCTATCATGCACTACTCACGTGGCTGATCATGCAATGATCATGTAGCTACCATGTACTGGTCACGTGAATGATCATACACCCATCAGGTGACTGATCATGCACTGATCACGTGGCTATCATGCACTGATCACGAGACTGATCATGCACTGATCACGTCTATATCATGCACTGATCACATGACTGCCCATGCACTGATCACGTGGATGATCATACACTGATCTTGTGACAGATCATGCACTGATCACGTGGCTGATCATGCACTGATACCGTGACTGAGCATGGACTGATCACATGACTATCATGTAGTGATCACGTGACTTAATGGCGCTGATCATGTGACTGATCATGCGCTGATCATGTTTGCTATCATACACTGATCATGTGCCTCTGGAGGCAATAAACAAAGAGCTGAGTAGGCACGAATCAAACAGTCAGCAGGCAATAATCATGGAACTCAGGTGTGAGGAATCATGCTGCTCAGCTGGCAATAATCAAGCAGCTGAGCAGGCAGGAATTACGCAGCACAGCTGGCAATTGTCAAGCAGATGACAGGCAGGAATCGTGCAGCTCAGCTGGCAATTGTCAAGCAGATGAGCAGACAGTAATCACGCAGCTCAGCAGGCCCAGATCACGTGACTGAGCATGCACTGTTCACGTGGCTGATCATACACTGATCACGTGATGATCATGCACTGATCACTTGGATATCATGCACTGATCACGTGGCTGATCATACACTGTTCACGTGTCTGACCATGCACTGATCACGTGGCTGATCATACACTGCTCACGTAACTGATCATGCACTGATCACGTGGCTATCATGCACTGATCACGTGGCTGAACATGCACTGTTCACGTGGCTGATCACACACCTGTCACGTGACATATCATGCACTGATCACGTGGCACTCATGCACTGATCACGTGGCTGATCATACTCTGCTCACGTAACTCATGCACACATCACGTGGCTATCATGCACTGCTCACGTGGCTCGTCATGGAATGATCACGTAGCTACCATATACTGGTCACGTGACTGATCATGCACTGATCACGTAAATGATCATGCACTGATCACGTGACTGATCATGTACTGATCACGTGACTGATCATGCACTGATCACGTGGCTATCATGCACTGCTCACGTGGCTGATCATGCAACGATCACGTAGCAACCATGTACTGGTCACGTGACTGATCATGCACTGATCACGTAATTGATCATGCACTGATCACGTGGCTGATCATGCACTGATCACGTGGCTGATCATGCACTGATCACGTGGCTGATCATGCACTGATCACGTGCTGGATCATGCACTGATCACGTGGCTGATCATGCACTGATCACGTGACTGATCATGCACTGATCACGTGACTGATCATGCACTGATCACGTGGCTATCATGCACTGATCACGTGGCTGATCATGCATGATCACGCAGCTACCATGCACTGATCACATGACTGATCATGCACTGATCACGTGACTGATCATGCACTGATCACGTGGCTATCATGCACTATCACGTGGCTGATCATGCAATGATCATGTAGCTATCATGCACTGGTCACGTGAATGATCATACACTGATCACGTGACTGATCATGCACTGATCACGTGGCTATCATGCACTGATCACGTGGCTGATCATGCACTGATCACGTAGCAACCATGCACTGGTCACGTGACTGATCATGCACTGATCACGTAATTGATCATGCACTGATCACGTGGCTGATCATGCACTGATCACGTGGCTGATCACACATGATCACGTGACTGATCATGCACTGATCACGTGGCTATCATGCACTGATCACGTGGCTGATCATGCACTGATCACGTGGATATCATGCACTGATCACGTGGCTGATCACACACGTATCACATGACTGATCATGCACTGATCACGTGGCTATCATGCACTGATCACGTGGCTATCATGCACTGATCACGTGGCTGATCATGCAATGATCACGTAGCTACCATGTACTGGTCACGTGACTGATCATGCACTGATCACGTAACTGATCATGCACTGATCACGTGGCTGATCATGCACTGATCACGTGGCTGATCATGCACTGATCACGTGACTGATCATGCACTGATCACGTGACTGATCATGCACTGATCACGTGGCTATCATGCACTGATCACGTGGCTGATCATATACTGATCACGTGCCTGATCATGCACTGATCACGTGGCTGATCATGCACTGATCACGTGACTGATCATGCACTGATCACGTGGCTGATCATGCACTGCTCACGTGGCTGATCATGCCATGATCACGCAGCTACCATGTACTGGTCACATGAATGATCATGCACTGATCACGTGACTGATCATGCAGTGATCACGTGGCTATCGTGCACTACTCACGTGGCTGATCATGCAATGATCATGTAGCTACCATGTACAGGTCACGTGAATGATCATACACCCATCAGGTGACTGATCATGCACTGATCACGTGGCTATCATGCACTGATCACGAGACTGATCATGCACTGATCACGTCTATATCATGCACTGATCACATGACTGCCCATGCACTGATCACGTGGATGATCATACACTAATCTTGTGACAGATCATGCACTGATCACGTGGCTGATCATGCACTGATACCGTGACTGAGCATGGACTGATCACATGACTATCATGTAGTGATCACGTGACTTAATGGCGCTGATCATGTGACTGATCATGCGCTGATCATGTTTGCTATCATACACTGATCATGTGCCTCTGGAGGCAATAAACAAAGAGCTGAGTAGGCACGAATCAAACAGTCAGCAGGCAATAATCATGGAACTCAGGTGTGAGGAATCATGCTGCTCAGCTGGCAATAATCAAGCAGCTGAGCAGGCAGGAATTACGCAGCACAGCTGGCAATTGTCAAGCAGATGACAGGCAGGAATCGTGCAGCTCAGCTGGCAATTGTCAAGCAGATGAGCAGACAGTAATCACGCAGCTCAGCAGGCCCAGATCACGTGACTGAGCATGCACTGTTCACGTGGCTGATCATACACTGATCACGTGATGATCATGCACTGATCACTTGGATATCATGCACTGATCACGTGGCTGATCATACACTGTTCACGTGTCTGACCATGCACTGATCACGTGGCTGATCATACACTGCTCACGTAACTGATCATGCACTGATCACGTGGCTATCATGCACTGATCACGTGGCTGAACATGCACTGTTCACGTGGCTGATCACACACCTGTCACGTGACATATCATGCACTGATCACGTGGCACTCATGCACTGATCACGTGGCTGATCATACTCTGCTCACGTAACTCATGCACACATCACGTGGCTATCATGCACTGCTCACGTGGCTCGTCATGGAATGATCACGTAGCAACCATATACTGGTCACGTGACTGATCATGCAAAGATCACGTAAATGATCATGCACTGTTCACGTGACTGATCATGCACTGATCACGTGACTGATCATGCACTGATCACGTGGCTATCATGCACTGCTCACGTGGCTGATCATGCAACGATCACGTAGCAACCATGTACTGGTCACGTGACTGATCATGCACTGATCACGTAATTGATCATGCACTGATCACGTGGCTCATCATGCACTGATCACGTGGCTGATCACACATGTATCACGTGACTGATCATGCACTGATCACGTGGCTCATGCACTGATCACGTGGCTGTCATGCACTGATCACGTGGATATCATGCACTGATCACGTGGCTGATCACACACGTATCACATGACTGATCATGCACTGATCACGTGGCTATCATGCACTGATCACGTGGCTATCATGCACTGATCACGTGGCTGATCATGCAATGATCACGTAGCTACATGTACTGGTCACGTGACTGATCATGCACTGATCACGTAATTGATCATGCACTGATCACGTGGCTGATCATGCACTGATCACGTGGCTGATCATACACTGATCACATAACTGATCATGCACTGATCACGTGACTGATCATGCACTGATCACGTGGCTATCATGCACTGATCACGTGGCTGGACATACACTGATCACGTGCCTGATCATGCACTGATCACGTGGCTGATCATGCACTGATCACGTGACTGATCATGCACTGATCACGTGTCTGATCATGCACTGATCACGTGGCTATCATGCACTGCTCACGTGGCTGATCATGCCATGATCACGCAGCTACCATGTACTGGTCACATGACTGATCATGCACTGATCACGTGACTGATCATGCAGTGATCACGTGGCTATCATGCACTACTCACGTGGCTGATCATGCAATGATCATGTAGCTACCATGTACAGGTCACGTGAATGATCATACACCCATCAGGTGACTGATCATGCACTGATCACGTGGCTATCATGCACTGATCACGAGACTGATCATGCACTGATCACGTCTATATCATGCACTGATCACATGACTGCCCATGCACTGATCACGTGGATGATCATACACTAATCTTGTGACAGATCATGCACTGATCACGTGGCTGATCATGCACTGATACCGTGACTGAGCATGGACTGATCACATGACTATCATGTAGTGATCACGTGACTTAATGGCGCTGATCATGTGACTGATCATGCGCTGATCATGTTTGCTATCATACACTGATCATGTGCCTCTGGAGGCAATAAACAAAGAGCTGAGTAGGCACGAATCAAACAGTCAGCAGGCAATAATCATGGAACTCAGGTGTGAGGAATCATGCTGCTCAGCTGGCAATAATCAAGCAGCTGAGCAGGCAGGAATTACGCAGCACAGCTGGCAATTGTCAAGCAGATGACAGGCAGGAATCGTGCAGCTCAGCTGGCAATTGTCAAGCAGATGAGCAGACAGTAATCACGCAGCTCAGCAGGCCCAGATCACGTGACTGAGCATGCACTGTTCACGTGGCTGATCATACACTGATCACGTGATGATCATGCACTGATCACTTGGATATCATGCACTGATCACGTGGCTGATCATACACTGTTCACGTGTCTGACCATGCACTGATCACGTGGCTGATCATACACTGCTCACGTAACTGATCATGCACTGATCACGTGGCTATCATGCACTGATCACGTGGCTGAACATGCACTGTTCACGTGGCTGATCACACACCTGTCACGTGACATATCATGCACTGATCACGTGGCACTCATGCACTGATCACGTGGCTGATCATACTCTGCTCACGTAACTCATGCACACATCACGTGGCTATCATGCACTGCTCACGTGGCTCGTCATGGAATGATCACGTAGCAACCATATACTGGTCACGTGACTGATCATGCAAAGATCACGTAAATGATCATGCACTGTTCACGTGACTGATCATGTACTGATCACGTGACTGATCATGCACTGATCACGTGGCTATCATGCTCTGCTCACGTGGCTGATCATGCAACGATCACGTAGCAACCATGTACTGGTCACGTGACTGATCATGCACTGATCACGTAATTGATCCTGCACTGATCACGTGGCTCATCATGCACTGATCACGTGGCTGATCACACATGTATCACGTGACTGATCATGCACTGATCACGTGGCTCTCATGCACTGATCACGTGGCTGTCATGCACTGATCACGTGGATATCATGCACTGATCACGTGGCTGATCACACACGTATCACATGACTGATCATGCACTGATCACGTGGCTATCATGCACTGATCACGTGGCTATCATGCACTGATCACGTGGCTGATCATGCAATGATCACGTAGCTACCATGTACTGGTCACGTGACTGATCATGCACTGATCACGTAATTGATCATGCACTGATCATGTGGCTGATCATGCACTGATCACGTGGCTGATCATGCACTGATCACGTAACTGATCATGCACTGATCACGTGACTGATCATGCACTGATCACGTGGCTATCATGCACTGATCACTTGGCTGATCATGCACTGATCACGTGCCTGATCATGCACTGATCACGTGGCTGATCATGCACTGATCACGTGACTGATCATGCACTGATCACGTCTGATCATGCACTGATCACGTGGCTATCATGCACTGCTCACGTGGCTGATCATGCCATGATCACGCAGCTACCATGTACTGGTCACATGACTGATCATGCACTGATCACGTGACTGATCATGCAGTGATCACGTGGCTATCATGCACTACTCACGTGGCTGATCATGCAATGATCATGTAGCTACCATGTACAGGTCACGTGAATGATCATACACCCATCAGGTGACTGATCATGCACTGATCACGTGGCTATCATGCACTGATCACGAGACTGATCATGCACTGTTCACGTCTATATCATGCACTGATCACATGACTGCCCATGCACTGATCACGTGGATGATCATACACTAATCTTGTGACAGATCATGCACTGATCACGTGGCTGATCATGCACTGATACCGTGACTGAGCATGGACTGATCACATGACTATCATGTAGTGATCACGTGACTTAATGGCGCTGATCATGTGACTGATCATGCGCTGATCATGTTTGCTATCATACACTGATCATGTGCCTCTGGAGGCAATAAACAAAGAGCTGAGTAGGCACGAATCAAACAGTCAGCAGGCAATAATCATGGAACTCAGGTGTGAGGAATCATGCTGCTCAGCTGGCAATAATCAAGCAGCTGAGCAGGCAGGAATTACGCAGCACAGCTGGCAATTGTCAAGCAGATGACAGGCAGGAATCGTGCAGCTCAGCTGGCAATTGTCAAGCAGATGAGCAGACAGTAATCACGCAGCTCAGCAGGCCCAGATCACGTGACTGAGCATGCACTGTTCACGTGGCTGATCATACACTGATCACGTGATGATCATGCACTGATCACTTGGATATCATGCACTGATCACGTGGCTGATCATACACTGTTCACGTGTCTGACCATGCACTGATCACGTGGCTGATCATACACTGCTCACGTAACTGATCATGCACTGATCACGTGG
Source organism: Bos javanicus (assembly GCF_032452875.1). Classification (NCBI taxonomy): domain Eukaryota; kingdom Metazoa; phylum Chordata; class Mammalia; order Artiodactyla; family Bovidae; genus Bos; species Bos javanicus. The sequence continues at coordinate 92,780 of NW_026893754.1, read as the reverse complement.
CTATCATGCACTGATCACGTGGCTGAACATGCACTGTTCACGTGGCTGATCACACACCTGTCACGTGACATATCATGCACTGATCACGTGGCACTCATGCACTGATCACGTGGCTGATCATACTCTGCTCACGTAACTCATGCACACATCACGTGGCTATCATGCACTGCTCACGTGGCTCGTCATGGAATGATCACGTAGCAACCATATACTGGTCACGTGACTGATCATGCACTGATCACGTAAATGATCATGCACTGTTCACGTGACTGATCATGTACTGATCACGTGACTGATCATGCACTGATCACGTGGCTATCATGCTCTGCTCACGTGGCTGATCATGCAACGATCACGTAGCAACCATGTACTGGTCACGTGACTGATCATGCACTGATCACGTAATTGATCCTGCACTGATCACGTGGCTCATCATGCACTGATCACGTGGCTGATCACACATGTATCACGTGACTGATCATGCACTGATCACGTGGCTCTCATGCACTGATCACGTGGCTGTCATGCACTGATCACGTGGATATCATGCACTGATCACGTGGCTGATCACACACGTATCACATGACTGATCATGCACTGATCACGTGGCTATCATGCACTGATCACGTGGCTATCATGCACTGATCACGTGGCTGATCATGCAATGATCACGTAGCTACCATGTACTGGTCACGTGACTGATCATGCACTGATCACGTAATTGATCATGCACTGATCATGTGGCTGATCATGCACTGATCACGTGGCTGATCATACACTGATCACATAACTGATCATGCACTGATCACGTGACTGATCATGCACTGATCACGTGGCTATCATGCACTGATCACTTGGCTGACATACACTGATCACGTGCCTGATCATGCACTGATCACGTGGCTGATCATGCACTGATCACGTGACTGATCATGCACTGATCACGTGTCTGATCATGCACTGATCACGTGGCTATCATGCACTGCTCACGTGGCTGATCATGCCATGATCACGCAGCTACCATGTACTGGTCACATGACTGATCATGCACTGATCACGTGACTGATCATGCAGTGATCACGTGGCTATCATGCACTACTCACGTGGCTGATCATGCAATGATCATGTAGCTACCATGTACAGGTCACGTGAATGATCATACACCCATCAGGTGACTGATCATGCACTGATCACGTGGCTATCATGCACTGATCACGAGACTGATCATGCACTGATCACGTCTATATCATGCACTGATCACATGACTGCCCATGCACTGATCACGTGGATGATCATACACTAATCTTGTGACAGATCATGCACTGATCACGTGGCTGATCATGCACTGATACCGTGACTGAGCATGGACTGATCACATGACTATCATGTAGTGATCACGTGACTTAATGGCGCTGATCATGTGACTGATCATGCGCTGATCATGTTTGCTATCATACACTGATCATGTGCCTCTGGAGGCAATAAACAAAGAGCTGAGTAGGCACGAATCAAACAGTCAGCAGGCAATAATCATGGAACTCAGGTGTGAGGAATCATGCTGCTCAGCTGGCAATAATCAAGCAGCTGAGCAGGCAGGAATTACGCAGCACAGCTGGCAATTGTCAAGCAGATGACAGGCAGGAATCGTGCAGCTCAGCTGGCAATTGTCAAGCAGATGAGCAGACAGTAATCACGCAGCTCAGCAGGCCCAGATCACGTGACTGAGCATGCACTGTTCACGTGGCTGATCATACACTGATCACGTGATGATCATGCACTGATCACTTGGATATCATGCACTGATCACGTGGCTGATCATACACTGTTCACGTGTCTGACCATGCACTGATCACGTGGCTGATCATACACTGCTCACGTAACTGATCATGCACTGATCACGTGGCTATCATGCACTGATCACGTGGCTGAACATGCACTGTTCACGTGGCTGATCACACACCTGTCACGTGACATATCATGCACTGATCACGTGGCACTCATGCACTGATCACGTGGCTGATCATACTCTGCTCACGTAACTCATGCACACATCACGTGGCTATCATGCACTGCTCACGTGGCTCGTCATGGAATGATCACGTAGCAACCATATACTGGTCACGTGACTGATCATGCAAAGATCACGTAAATGATCATGCACTGTTCACGTGACTGATCATGTACTGATCACGTGACTGATCATGCACTGATCACGTGGCTATCATGCACTGCTCACGTGGCTGATCATGCAACGATCACGTAGCAACCATGTACTGGTCACGTGACTGATCATGCACTGATCACGTAATTGATCCTGCACTGATCACGTGGCTCATCATGCACTGATCACGTGGCTGATCACACATGTATCACGTGACTGATCATGCACTGATCACGTGGCTCTCATGCACTGATCACGTGGCTGTCATGCACTGATCACGTGGATATCATGCACTGATCACGTGGCTGATCACACACGTATCACATGACTGATCATGCACTGATCACGTGGCTATCATGCACTGATCACGTGGCTATCATGCACTGATCACGTGGCTGATCATGCAATGATCACGTAGCTACCATGTACTGGTCACGTGACTGATCATGCACTGATCACGTAATTGATCATGCACTGATCATGTGGCTGATCATGCACTGATCACGTGGCTGATCATGCACTGATCACATAACTGATCATGCACTGATCACGTGACTGATCATGCACTGATCACGTGGCTATCATGCACTGATCACTTGGCTGACATACACTGATCACGTGCCTGATCATGCACTGATCACGTGGCTGATCATGCACTGATCACGTGACTGATCATGCACTGATCACGTGTCTGATCATGCACTGATCACGTGGCTATCATGCACTGCTCACGTGGCTGATCATGCCATGATCACGCAGCTACCATGTACTGGTCACATGACTGATCATGCACTGATCACGTGACTGATCATGCAGTGATCACGTGGCTATCATGAACTACTCACGTGGCTGATCATGCAATGATCATGTAGCTACCATGTACAGGTCACGTGAATGATCATACACCCATCAGGTGACTGATCATGCACTGATCACGTGGCTATCATGCACTGATCACGAGACTGATCATGCACTGATCACGTCTATATCATGCACTGATCACATGACTGCCCATGCACTGATCACGTGGATGATCATACACTAATCTTGTGACAGATCATGCACTGATCACGTGGCTGATCATGCACTGATACCGTGACTGAGCATGGACTGATCACATGACTATCATGTAGTGATCACGTGACTTAATGGCGCTGATCATGTGACTGATCATGCGCTGATCATGTTTGCTATCATACACTGATCATGTGCCTCTGGAGGCAATAAACAAAGAGCTGAGTAGGCACGAATCAAACAGTCAGCAGGCAATAATCATGGAACTCAGGTGTGAGGAATCATGCTGCTCAGCTGGCAATAATCAAGCAGCTGAGCAGGCAGGAATTACGCAGCACAGCTGGCAATTGTCAAGCAGATGACAGGCAGGAATCGTGCAGCTCAGCTGGCAATTGTCAAGCAGATGAGCAGACAGTAATCACGCAGCTCAGCAGGCCCAGATCACGTGACTGAGCATGCACTGTTCACGTGGCTGATCATACACTGATCACGTGATGATCATGCACTGATCACTTGGATATCATGCACTGATCACGTGGCTGATCATACACTGTTCACGTGTCTGACCATGCACTGATCACGTGGCTGATCATACACTGCTCACGTAACTGATCATGCACTGATCACGTGGCTATCATGCACTGATCACGTGGCTGAACATGCACTGTTCACGTGGCTGATCACACACCTGTCACGTGACATATCATGCACTGATCACGTGGCACTCATGCACTGATCACGTGGCTGATCATACTCTGCTCACGTAACTCATGCACACATCACGTGGCTATCATGCACTGCTCACGTGGCTCGTCATGGAATGATCACGTAGCAACCATATACTGGTCACGTGACTGATCATGCAGATCACGTAAATGATCATGCACTGTTCACGTGACTGATCATGTACTGATCACGTGACTGATCATGCACTGATCACGTGGCTATCATGCACTGCTCACGTGGCTGATCATGCAACGATCACGTAGCAACCATGTACTGGTCACGTGACTGATCATGCACTGATCACGTAATTGATCATGCACTGATCACGTGGCTCATCATGCACTGATCACGTGGCTGATCACACATGTATCACGTGACTGATCATGCACTGATCACGTGGCTCTCATGCACTGATCACGTGGCTGTCATGCACTGATCACGTGGATATCATGCACTGATCACGTGGCTGATCACACACGTATCACATGACTGATCATGCACTGATCACGTGGCTATCATGCACTGATCACGTGGCTATCATGCACTGATCACGTGGCTGATCATGCAATGATCACGTAGCTACCATGTACTGGTCACGTGACTGATCATGCACTGATCACGTAATTGATCATGCACTGATCATGTGGCTGATCATGCACTGATCACGTGGCTGATCATACACTGATCACATAACTGATCATGCACTGATCACGTGACTGATCATGCACTGATCACGTGGCTATCATGCACTGATCACTTGGCTGGACATACACTGATCACGTGCCTGGTCATGCACTGATCACGTGGCTGATCATGCACTGATCACGTGACTGATCATGCACTGATCACGTGTCTGATCATGCACTGATCACGTGGCTATCATGCACTGCTCACGTGGCTGATCATGCCATGATCACGCAGCTACCATGTACTGGTCACATGACTGATCATGCACTGATCACGTGACTGATCATGCACTGATCACGTGGCTATCATGCACTACTCACGTGGCTGATCATGCAATGATCATGTAGCTACCATGTACAGGTCACGTGAATGATCATACACCCATCAGGTGACTGATCATGCACTGATCACGTGACTGATCATGCACTGTTCACGTCTATATCATGCACTGATCACATGACTGCCCATGCACTGATCACGTGGATGATCATACACTAATCTTGTGACAGATCATGCACTGATCACGTGGCTGATCATGCACTGATACCGTGACTGAGCATGGACTGATCACATGACTATCATGTAGTGATCACGTGACTTAATGGCGCTGATCATGTGACTGATCATGCGCTGATCATGTTTGCTATCATACACTGATCATGTGCCTCTGGAGGCAATAAACAAAGAGCTGAGTAGGCACGAATCAAACAGTCAGCAGGCAATAATCATGGAACTCAGGTGTGAGGAATCATGCTGCTCAGCTGGCAATAATCAAGCAGCTGAGCAGGCAGGAATTACGCAGCACAGCTGGCAATTGTCAAGCAGATGACAGGCAGGAATCGTGCAGCTCAGCTGGCAATTGTCAAGCAGATGAGCAGACAGTAATCACGCAGCTCAGCAGGCCCAGATCACGTGACTGAGCATGCACTGTTCACGTGGCTGATCATACACTGATCACGTGATGATCATGCACTGATCACTTGGATATCATGCACTGATCACGTGGCTGATCATACACTGTTCACGTGTCTGACCATGCACTGATCACGTGGCTGATCATACACTGCTCACGTAACTGATCATGCACTGATCACGTGGCTATCATGCACTGATCACGTGGCTGAACATGCACTGTTCACGTGGCTGATCACACACCTGTCACGTGACATATCATGCACTGATCACGTGGCACTCATGCACTGATCACGTGGCTGATCATACTCTGCTCACGTAACTCATGCACACATCACGTGGCTATCATGCACTGCTCACGTGGCTCGTCATGGAATGATCACGTAGCAACCATATACTGGTCACGTGACTGATCATGCAAAGATCACGTAAATGATCATGCACTGTTCACGTGACTGATCATGTACTGATCACGTGACTGATCATGCACTGATCACGTGGCTATCATGCACTGCTCACGTGGCTGATCATGCAACGATCACGTAGCAACCATGTACTGGTCACGTGACTGATCATGCACTGATCACGTAATTGATCATGCACTGATCACGTGGCTCATCATGCACTGATCACGTGGCTGATCACACATGTATCACGTGACTGATCATGCACTGATCACGTGGCTCTCATGCACTGATCACGTGGCTGTCATGCACTGATCACGTGGATATCATGCACTGATCACGTGGCTGATCACACACGTATCACATGACTGATCATGCACTGATCACGTGGCTATCATGCACTGATCACGTGGCTATCATGCACTGATCACGTGGCTGATCAGGCAATGATCACGTAGCTACCATGTACTGGTCACGTGACTGATCATGCACTGATCACGTAATTGATCATGCACTGATCATGTGGCTGATCATGCACTGATCACGTGGCTGATCATACACTGATCACGTAACTGATCATGCACTGATCACGTGACTGATCATGCACTGATCACGTGGCTATCATGCACTGATCACTTGGCTGACATACACTGATCACGTGCCTGATCATGCACTGATCACGTGGCTGATCATGCACTGATCACGTGACTGATCATGCACTGATCACGTGTCTGATCATGCACTGATCACGTGGCTATCATGCACTGCTCACGTGGCTGATCATGCCATGATCACGCAGCTACCATGTACTGGTCACATGACTGATCATGCACTGATCACGTGACTGATCATGCAGTGATCACGTGGCTATCATGCACTACTCACGTGGCTGATCATGCAATGATCATGTAGCTACCATGTACAGGTCACGTGAATGATCATACACCCATCAGGTGACTGATCATGCACTGATCACGTGACTGATCATGCACTGATCACGTCTATATCATGCACTGATCACATGACTGCCCATGCACTGATCACGTGGATGATCATACACTAATCTTGTGACAGATCATGCACTGATCACGTGGCTGATCATGCACTGATACCGTGACTGAGCATGGACTGATCACATGACTATCATGTAGTGATCACGTGACTTAATGGCGCTGATCATGTGACTGATCATGCGCTGATCATGTTTGCTATCATACACTGATCATGTGCCTCTGGAGGCAATAAACAAAGAGCTGAGTAGGCACGAATCAAACAGTCAGCAGGCAATAATCATGGAACTCAGGTGTGAGGAATCATGCTGCTCAGCTGGCAATAATCAAGCAGCTGAGCAGGCAGGAATTACGCAGCACAGCTGGCAATTGTCAAGCAGATGACAGGCAGGAATCGTGCAGCTCAGCTGGCAATTGTCAAGCAGATGAGCAGACAGTAATCACGCAGCTCAGCAGGCCCAGATCACGTGACTGAGCATGCACTGTTCACGTGGCTGATCATACACTGATCACGTGATGATCATGCACTGATCACTTGGATATCATGCACTGATCACGTGGCTGATCATACACTGTTCACGTGTCTGACCATGCACTGATCACGTGGCTGATCATACACTGCTCACGTAACTGATCATGCACTGATCACGTGGCTATCATGCACTGATCACGTGGCTGAACATGCACTGTTCACGTGGCTGATCACACACCTGTCACGTGACATATCATGCACTGATCACGTGGCACTCATGCACTGATCACGTGGCTGATCATACTCTGCTCACGTAACTCATGCACACATCACGTGGCTATCATGCACTGCTCACGTGGCTCGTCATGGAATGATCACGTAGCAACCATATACTGGTCACGTGACTGATCATGCAAAGATCACGTAAATGATCATGCACTGTTCACGTGACTGATCATGTACTGATCACGTGACTGATCATGCACTGATCACGTGGCTATCATGCTCTGCTCACGTGGCTGATCATGCAACGATCACGTAGCAACCATGTACTGGTCACGTGACTGATCATGCACTGATCACGTAATTGATCCTGCACTGATCACGTGGCTCATCATGCACTGATCACGTGGCTGATCACACATGTATCACGTGACTGATCATGCACTGATCACGTGGCTCTCATGCACTGATCACGTGGCTGTCATGCACTGATCACGTGGATATCATGCACTGATCACGTGGCTGATCACACACGTATCACATGACTGATCATGCACTGATCACGTGGCTATCATGCACTGATCACGTGGCTATCATGCACTGATCACGTGGCTGATCATGCAATGATCACGTAGCTACCATGTACTGGTCACGTGACTGATCATGCACTGATCACGTAATTGATCATGCACTGATCACGTGGCTGATCATGCACTGATCACGTGGCTGATCATGCACTGATCACGTAACTGATCATGCACTGATCACGTGACTGATCATGCACTGATCACGTGGCTATCATGCACTGATCACGTGGCTGATCATGCACTGATCACGTGCTGATCATGCACTGATCACGTGGCTGATCATGCACTGATCACGTGACTGATCATGCACTGATCACGTGTCTGATCATGCACTGATCACGTGGCTATCATGCACTGCTCACGTGGCTGATCATGCCATGATCACGCAGCTACCATGTACTGGTCACATGACTGATCATGCACTGATCACGTGACTGATCATGCACTGATCACGTGGCTATCATGCACTACTCACGTGGCTGATCATGCAATGATCATGTAGCTACCATGTACAGGTCACGTGAATGATCATACACCCATCAGGTGACTGATCATGCACTGATCACGTGGCTATCATGCACTGATCACGTGACTGATCATGCACTGATCACGTCTATATCATGCACTGATCACATGACTGCCCATGCACTGATCACGTGGATGATCATACACTAATCTTGTGACAGATCATGCACTGATCACGTGGCTGATCATGCACTGATACCGTGACTGAGCATGGACTGATCACATGACTATCATGTAGTGATCACGTGACTTAATGGCGCTGATCATGTGACTGATCATGCGCTGATCATGTTTGCTATCATACACTGATCATGTGCCTCTGGAGGCAATAAACAAAGAGCTGAGTAGGCACGAATCAAACAGTCAGCAGGCAATAATCATGGAACTCAGGTGTGAGGAATCATGCTGCTCAGCTGGCAATAATCAAGCAGCTGAGCAGGCAGGAATTACGCAGCACAGCTGGCAATTGTCAAGCAGATGACAGGCAGGAATCGTGCAGCTCAGCTGGCAATTGTCAAGCAGATGAGCAGACAGTAATCACGCAGCTCAGCAGGCCCTGATCACGTGACTGAGCATGCACTGTTCACGTGGCTGATCATACACTGATCACGTGATGATCATGCACTGATCACGTGGCTATCATGCACTGATCACGTGGCTGATCATGCACTGATCACGTGGCTGATCATGCACTGATCACGTGGCTATCATGCACTGATCACGTGGCATCATGCACTGATCACGTGGCTGATCATGCACTGATCACGTAACTCATGCACACATCACGTGGCTATCATGCACTGATCACGTGGCTGTCATGCAATGATCACGTAGCTACCATATACTGGTCACGTGACTGATCATGCACTGATCACGTAAATGATCATGCACTGATCACGTGACTGATCATGCACTGATCACGTGACTGATCATGCACTGATCACGTGGCTATCATGCACTGATCACGTGGCTGATCATGCACGATCACGTAGCAACCATGTACTGATCACGTGACTGATCATGCACTGATCACGTCTGATCATGCACTGATCACGTGGCTGATCATGCACTGATCACGTGGCTGATCATGCATGATCACGTGACTGATCATGCACTGATCACGTGGCTATCATGCACTGATCACGTGGCTGATCATGCACTGATCACGTGGCTATCATGCACTGATCACGTGGCTGATCATGCACTGATCACGTGACTGATCATGCACTGATCACGTGGCTATCATGCACTACTCACGTGGCTGATCATGCAATGATCATGTAGCTACCATGTACAGGTCACGTGAATGATCATACACCCATCAGGTGACTGATCATGCACTGATCACGTGGCTATCATGCACTGATCACGAGACTGATCATGCACTGATCACGTCTATATCATGCACTGATCACATGACTGCCCATGCACTGATCACGTGGATGATCATACACTAATCTTGTGACAGATCATGCACTGATCACGTGGCTGATCATGCACTGATACCGTGACTGAGCATGGACTGATCACATGACTATCATGTAGTGATCACGTGACTTAATGGCGCTGATCATGTGACTGATCATGCGCTGATCATGTTTGCTATCATACACTGATCATGTGCCTCTGGAGGCAATAAACAAAGAGCTGAGTAGGCACGAATCAAACAGTCAGCAGGCAATAATCATGGAACTCAGGTGTGAGGAATCATGCTGCTCAGCTGGCAATAATCAAGCAGCTGAGCAGGCAGGAATTACGCAGCACAGCTGGCAATTGTCAAGCAGATGACAGGCAGGAATCGTGCAGCTCAGCTGGCAATTGTCAAGCAGATGAGCAGACAGTAATCACGCAGCTCAGCAGGCCCAGATCACGTGACTGAGCATGCACTGTTCACGTGGCTGATCATACACTGATCACGTGATGATCATGCACTGATCACTTGGATATCATGCACTGATCACGTGGCTGATCATACACTGTTCACGTGTCTGACCATGCACTGATCACGTGGCTGATCATACACTGCTCACGTAACTGATCATGCACTGATCACGTGGCTATCATGCACTGATCACGTGGCTGAACATGCACTGTTCACGTGGCTGATCACACACCTGTCACGTGACATATCATGCACTGATCACGTGGCACTCATGCACTGATCACGTGGCTGATCATACTCTGCTCACGTAACTCATGCACACATCACGTGGCTATCATGCACTGCTCACGTGGCTCGTCATGGAATGATCACGTAGCAACCATATACTGGTCACGTGACTGATCATGCAAAGATCACGTAAATGATCATGCACTGTTCACGTGACTGATCATGTACTGATCACGTGACTGATCATGCACTGATCACGTGGCTATCATGCTCTGCTCACGTGGCTGATCATGCAACGATCACGTAGCAACCATGTACTGGTCACGTGACTGATCATGCACTGATCACGTAATTGATCCTGCACTGATCACGTGGCTCATCATGCACTGATCACGTGGCTGATCACACATGTATCACGTGACTGATCATGCACTGATCACGTGGCTCTCATGCACTGATCACGTGGCTGTCATGCACTGATCACGTGGATATCATGCACTGATCACGTGGCTGATCACACACGTATCACATGACTGATCATGCACTGATCACGTGGCTATCATGCACTGATCACGTGGCTATCATGCACTGATCACGTGGCTGATCATGCAATGATCACGTAGCTACCATGTACTGGTCACGTGACTGATCATGCACTGATCACGTAATTGATCATGCACTGATCACGTGGCTGATCATGCACTGATCACGTGGCTGATCATACACTGATCACGTAACTGATCATGCACTGATCACGTGACTGATCATGCACTGATCACGTGGCTATCATGCACTGATCACGTGGCTGACATGCACTGATCACGTGGCTGATCATGCACTGATCACGTGGCTGATCATGCACTGATCACGTGACTGATCATGCACTGATCACGTGGCTATCATGCACTGCTCACGTGGCTGATCATGCCATGATCACGCAGCTACCATGTACTGGTCACATGACTGATCATGCACTGATCACGTGACTGATCATGCAGTGATCACGTGGCTATCATGCACTACTCACGTGGCTGATCATGCAATGATCATGTAGCTACCATGTACAGGTCACGTGAATGATCATACACCCATCAGGTGACTGATCATGCACTGATCACGTGGCTATCATGCACTGATCACGAGACTGATCATGCACTGATCACGTCTATATCATGCACTGATCACATGACTGCCCATGCACTGATCACGTGGATGATCATACACTAATCTTGTGACAGATCATGCACTGATCACGTGGCTGATCATGCACTGATACCGTGACTGAGCATGGACTGATCACATGACTATCATGTAGTGATCACGTGACTTAATGGCGCTGATCATGTGACTGATCATGCGCTGATCATGTTTGCTATCATACACTGATCATGTGCCTCTGGAGGCAATAAACAAAGAGCTGAGTAGGCACGAATCAAACAGTCAGCAGGCAATAATCATGGAACTCAGGTGTGAGGAATCATGCTGCTCAGCTGGCAATAATCAAGCAGCTGAGCAGGCAGGAATTACGCAGCACAGCTGGCAATTGTCAAGCAGATGACAGGCAGGAATCGTGCAGCTCAGCTGGCAATTGTCAAGCAGATGAGCAGACAGTAATCACGCAGCTCAGCAGGCCCAGATCACGTGACTGAGCATGCACTGTTCACGTGGCTGATCATACACTGATCACGTGATGATCATGCACTGATCACTTGGATATCATGCACTGATCACGTGGCTGATCATACACTGTTCACGTGTCTGACCATGCACTGATCACGTGGCTGATCATACACTGCTCACGTAACTGATCATGCACTGATCACGTGGCTATCATGCACTGATCACGTGGCTGAACATGCACTGTTCACGTGGCTGATCACACACCTGTCACGTGACATATCATGCACTGATCACGTGGCACTCATGCACTGATCACGTGGCTGATCATACTCTGCTCACGTAACTCATGCACACATCACGAGGCTATCATGCACTGCTCACGTGGCTGATCATGGAATGATCACGTAGCTACCATATACTGGTCACGTGACTGATCATGCAAAGATCACGTAAATGATCATGCACTGTTCACGTGACTGATCATGTACTGATCACGTGACTGATCATGCACTGATCACGTGGCTATCATGCTCTGCTCACGTGGCTGATCATGCAACGATCACGTAGCAACCATGTACTGGTCACCTGACTGATCATGCACTGATCACGTAATTGATCCTGCACTGATCACGTGGCTCATCATGCACTGATCACGTGGCTGATCACACATGTATCACGTGACTGATCATGCACTGATCACGTGGCTATCATGCACTGATCACGTGGCTGTCATGCACTGATCACGTGGATATCATGCACTGATCACGTGGCTGATCACACACGATCACATGACTGATCATGCACTGATCACGTGGCTATCATGCACTGATCACGTGGCTATCATGCACTGATCACGTGCCTGATCATGCAATGATCACGTAGCTACCATGTACAGGTCACGTGAATGATCATACACCCATCAGGTGACTGATCATGCACTGATCACGTGGCTATCATGCACTGATCACGTGACTGATCATGCACTGATCACGTCTATATCATGCACTGATCACATGACTGCCCATGCACTGATCACGTGGATGATCATACACTAATCATGTGACAGATCATGCACTGATCACGTGGCTGATCATGCACTGATACCGTGACTGAGCATGGACTGATCACATGACTATCATGTAGTGATCACGTGACTTAATGGCGCTGATCATGTGACTGATCATGCACTGATCATGTTTGCTATCATACACTGATCATGTGCCTCTGGAGGCAATAAACAAAGAGCTGAGTAGGCACGAATCAAACAGTCAGCAGGCAATAATCATGGAACTCAGTGTGAGGAATCATGCTGCTCAGCTGGCAATAATCAAGCAGCTGAGCAGGCAGGAATTACGCAGCACAGCTGGCAATTGTCAAGCAGATGACAGGCAGGAATCGTGCAGCTCAGCTGGCAATTGTCAAGCAGATGAGCAGACAGTAATCACGCAGCTCAGCAGGCCCTGATCACGTGACTGAGCATGCACTGTTCACGTGGCTGATCATACACTGATCACGTGATGATCATGCACTGATCACGTGGCTATCATGCACTGATCACGTGGCTGATCATGCACTGATCACGTGGCTGATCACACACTGTCACGTGACTATCATGCACTGATCACGTGGCACTCATGCACTGATCACGTGGCTGATCATACACTGATCACGTAACTCATGCACTGATCACGTGGCTATCATGCACTGATCACGTGGCTGTCATGCAATGATCACGTAGCTACCATATACTGGTCACGTGACTGATCATGCACTGATCACGTAAATGATCATGCACTGATCACGTGACTGATCATGCACTGATCACGTGACTGATCATGCACTGATCACGTGGCTATCATGCACTGATCACGTGGCTGATCATGCACTGATCACGTAGCAACCATGTACTGGTCACGTGACTGATCATGCACTGATCACGTAATTGATCATGCACTGATCACGTGGCTGATCATGCACTGATCACGTGGCTGATCACACATGATCACGTGACTGATCATGCACTGATCACGTGGCTATCATGCACTGATCACGTGGCTGATCATGCACTGATCACGTGGCTATCATGCACTGATCACGTGGCTGATCATGCACTGATCACGTGACTGATCATGCACTGATCACGTGGCTATCATGCACTACTCACGTGGCTGATCATGCAATGATCATGTAGCTACCATGTACAGGTCACGTGAATGATCATACACCCATCAGGTGACTGATCATGCACTGATCACGTGGCTATCATGCACTGATCACGAGACTGATCATGCACTGATCACGTCTATATCATGCACTGATCACATGACTGCCCATGCACTGATCACGTGGATGATCATACACTAATCTTGTGACAGATCATGCACTGATCACGTGGCTGATCATGCACTGATACCGTGACTGAGCATGGACTGATCACATGACTATCATGTAGTGATCACGTGACTTAATGGCGCTGATCATGTGACTGATCATGCGCTGATCATGTTTGCTATCATACACTGATCATGTGCCTCTGGAGGCAATAAACAAAGAGCTGAGTAGGCACGAATCAAACAGTCAGCAGGCAATAATCATGGAACTCAGGTGTGAGGAATCATGCTGCTCAGCTGGCAATAATCAAGCAGCTGAGCAGGCAGGAATTACGCAGCACAGCTGGCAATTGTCAAGCAGATGACAGGCAGGAATCGTGCAGCTCAGCTGGCAATTGTCAAGCAGATGAGCAGACAGTAATCACGCAGCTCAGCAGGCCCAGATCACGTGACTGAGCATGCACTGTTCACGTGGCTGATCATACACTGATCACGTGATGATCATGCACTGATCACTTGGATATCATGCACTGATCACGTGGCTGATCATACACTGTTCACGTGTCTGACCATGCACTGATCACGTGGCTGATCATACACTGCTCACGTAACTGATCATGCACTGATCACGTGGCTATCATGCACTGATCACGTGGCTGAACATGCACTGTTCACGTGGCTGATCACACACCTGTCACGTGACATATCATGCACTGATCACGTGGCACTCATGCACTGATCACGTGGCTGATCATACTCTGCTCACGTAACTCATGCACACATCACGTGGCTATCATGCACTGCTCACGTGGCTCGTCATGGAATGATCACGTAGCAACCATATACTGGTCACGTGACTGATCATGCAAAGATCACGTAAATGATCATGCACTGTTCACGTGACTGATCATGTACTGATCACGTGACTGATCATGCACTGATCACGTGGCTATCATGCTCTGCTCACGTGGCTGATCATGCAACGATCACGTAGCAACCATGTACTGGTCACGTGACTGATCATGCACTGATCACGTAATTGATCCTGCACTGATCACGTGGCTCATCATGCACTGATCACGTGGCTGATCACACATGTATCACGTGACTGATCATGCACTGATCCCGTGGCTCTCATGCACTGATCACGTGGCTGTCATGCACTGATCACGTGGATATCATGCACTGATCACGTGGCTGATCACACACGTATCACATGACTGATCATGCACTGATCACGTGGCTATCATGCACTGATCACGTGGCTATCATGCACTGATCACGTGGCTGATCATGCAATGATCACGTAGCTACCATGTACTGGTCACGTGACTGATCATGCACTGATCACGTAATTGATCATGCACTGATCATGTGGCTGATCATGCACTGATCACGTGGCTGATCATACACTGATCACATAACTGATCATGCACTGATCACGTGACTGATCATGCACTGATCACGTGGCTATCATGCACTGATCACTTGGCTGACATACACTGATCACGTGCCTGGTCATGCACTGATCACGTGGCTGATCATGCACTGATCACGTGACTGATCATGCACTGATCACGTGTCTGATCATGCACTGATCACGTGGCTATCATGCACTGCTCACGTGGCTGATCATGCCATGATCACGCAGCTACCATGTACTGGTCACATGACTGATCATGCACTGATCACGTGACTGATCATGCACTGATCACGTGGCTATCATGAACTACTCACGTGGCTGATCAAGCAATGATCATGTAGCTACCATGTACAGGTCACGTGAATGATCATACACCCATCAGGTGACTGATCATGCACTGATCACGTGACTGATCATGCACTGATCACGTCTATATCATGCACTGATCACATGACTGCCCATGCACTGATCACGTGGATGATCATACACTAATCTTGTGACAGATCATGCACTGATCACGTGGCTGATCATGCACTGATACCGTGACTGAGCATGGACTGATCACATGACTATCATGTAGTGATCACGTGACTTAATGGCGCTGATCATGTGACTGATCATGCGCTGATCATGTTTGCTATCATACACTGATCATGTGCCTCTGGAGGCAATAAACAAAGAGCTGAGTAGGCACGAATCAAACAGTCAGCAGGCAATAATCATGGAACTCAGGTGTGAGGAATCATGCTGCTCAGCTGGCAATAATCAAGCAGCTGAGCAGGCAGGAATTACGCAGCACAGCTGGCAATTGTCAAGCAGATGACAGGCAGGAATCGTGCAGCTCAGCTGGCAATTGTCAAGCAGATGAGCAGACAGTAATCACGCAGCTCAGCAGGCCCAGATCACGTGACTGAGCATGCACTGTTCACGTGGCTGATCATACACTGATCACGTGATGATCATGCACTGATCACTTGGATATCATGCACTGATCACGTGGCTGATCATACACTGTTCACGTGTCTGACCATGCACTGATCACGTGGCTGATCATACACTGCTCACGTAACTGATCATGCACTGATCACGTGGCTATCATGCACTGATCACGTGGCTGAACATGCACTGTTCACGTGGCTGATCACACACCTGTCACGTGACATATCATGCACTGATCACGTGGCACTCATGCACTGATCACGTGGCTGATCATACTCTGCTCACGTAACTCATGCACACATCACGTGGCTATCATGCACTGCTCACGTGGCTCGTCATGGAATGATCACGTAGCAACCATATACTGGTCACGTGACTGATCATGCAAAGATCACGTAAATGATCATGCACTGTTCACGTGACTGATCATGTACTGATCACGTGACTGATCATGCACTGATCACGTGGCTATCATGCTCTGCTCACGTGGCTGATCATGCAACGATCACGTAGCAACCATGTACTGGTCACGTGACTGATCATGCACTGATCACGTAATTGATCCTGCACTGATCACGTGGCTCATCATGCACTGATCACGTGGCTGATCACACATGTATCACGTGACTGATCATGCACTGATCACGTGGCTCTCATGCACTGATCACGTGGCTGTCATGCACTGATCACGTGGATATCATGCACTGATCACGTGGCTGATCACACACGTATCACATGACTGATCATGCACTGATCACGTGGCTATCATGCACTGATCACGTGGCTATCATGCACTGATCACGTGGCTGATCATGCAATGATCACGTAGCTACCATGTACTGGTCACGTGACTGATCATGCACTGATCACGTAATTGATCATGCACTGATCACGTGGCTGATCATGCACTGATCACGTGGCTGATCATACTGATCACATAACTGATCATGCACTGATCACGTGACTGATCATGCACTGATCACGTGGCTATCATGCACTGATCACGTGGCTGACATACACTGATCACGTGCCTGATCATGCACTGATCACGTGGCTGATCATGCACTGATCACGTGACTGATCATGCACTGATCACGTGTCTGATCATGCACTGATCACGTGGCTATCATGCACTGCTCACGTGGCTGATCATGCCATGATCACGCAGCTACCATGTACTGGTCACATGACTGATCATGCACTGATCACGTGACTGATCATGCAGTGATCACGTGGCTATCATGCACTACTCACGTGGCTGATCATGCAATGATCATGTAGCTACCATGTACAGGTCACGTGAATGATCATACACCCATCAGGTGACTGATCATGCACTGATCACGTGGCTATCATGCACTGATCACGAGACTGATCATGCACTGTTCACGTCTATATCATGCACTGATCACATGACTGCCCATGCACTGATCACGTGGATGATCATACACTAATCTTGTGACAGATCATGCACTGATCACGTGGCTGATCATGCACTGATACCGTGACTGAGCATGGACTGATCACATGACTATCATGTAGTGATCACGTGACTTAATGGCGCTGATCATGTGACTGATCATGCGCTGATCATGTTTGCTATCATACACTGATCATGTGCCTCTGGAGGCAATAAACAAAGAGCTGAGTAGGCACGAATCAAACAGTCAGCAGGCAATAATCATGGAACTCAGGTGTGAGGAATCATGCTGCTCAGCTGGCAATAATCAAGCAGCTGAGCAGGCAGGAATTACGCAGCACAGCTGGCAATTGTCAAGCAGATGACAGGCAGGAATCGTGCAGCTCAGCTGGCAATTGTCAAGCAGATGAGCAGACAGTAATCACGCAGCTCAGCAGGCCCTGATCACGTGACTGAGCATGCACTGTTCACGTGGCTGATCATACACTGATCACGTGATGATCATGCACTGATCACGTGGCTATCATGCACTGATCACGTGGCTGATCATGCACTGTTCACGTGGCTGATCACACACTGATCACGTGACTGATCATGCACTGATCACGTGGCATCATGCACTGATCACGTGGCTGATCATACACTGATCACGTAACTCATGCACTGATCACGTGGCTATCATGCACTGATCACGTGGCTGTCATGCAATGATCACGTAGCTACCATATACTGGTCACGACTGATCATGCACTGATCACGTAAATGATCATGCACTGATCACGTGACTGATCATGCACTGATCACGTGACTGATCATGCACTGATCACGTGGCTATCATGCACTGATCACGTGGCTGATCATGCACGATCACGTAGCAACCATGTACTGGTCACGTGACTGATCATGCACTGATCACGTAATTGATCATGCACTGATCACGTGGCTGATCATGCACTGATCACGTGGCTGATCACACATGATCACGTGACTGATCATGCACTGATCACGTGGCTATCATGCACTGATCACGTGGCTGATCATGCACTGATCACGTGGCTATCATGCACTGATCACGTGGCTGATCATGCACTGATCACGTGACTGATCATGCACTGATCACGTGGCTATCATGCACTACTCACGTGGCTGATCATGCAATGATCATGTAGCTACCATGTACAGGTCACGTGAATGATCATACACCCATCAGGTGACTGATCATGCACTGATCACGTGGCTATCATGCACTGATCACGTGACTGATCATGCACTGATCACGTCTATATCATGCACTGATCACATGACTGCCCATGCACTGATCACGTGGATGATCATACACTAATCATGTGACAGATCATGCACTGATCACGTGGCTGATCATGCACTGATACCGTGACTGAGCATGGACTGATCACATGACTATCATGTAGTGATCACGTGACTTAATGGCGCTGATCATGTGACTGATCATGCGCTGATCATGTTTGCTATCATACACTGATCATGTGCCTCTGGAGGCAATAAACAAAGAGCTGAGTAGGCACGAATCAAACAGTCAGCAGGCAATAATCATGGAACTCAGGTGTGAGGAATCATGCTGCTCAGCTGGCAATAATCAAGCAGCTGAGCAGGCAGGAATTACGCAGCACAGCTGGCAATTGTCAAGCAGATGACAGGCAGGAATCGTGCAGCTCAGCTGGCAATTGTCAAGCAGATGAGCAGACAGTAATCACGCAGCTCAGCAGGCCCAGATCACGTGACTGAGCATGCACTGTTCACGTGGCTGATCATACACTGATCACGTGATGATCATGCACTGATCACTTGGATATCATGCACTGATCACGTGGCTGATCATACACTGTTCACGTGTCTGACCATGCACTGATCACGTGGCTGATCATACACTGCTCACGTAACTGATCATGCACTGATCACGTGGCTATCATGCACTGATCACGTGGCTGAACATGCACTGTTCACGTGGCTGATCACACACCTGTCACGTGACATATCATGCACTGATCACGTGGCACTCATGCACTGATCACGTGGCTGATCATACTCTGCTCACGTAACTCATGCACACATCACGTGGCTATCATGCACTGCTCACGTGGCTCGTCATGGAATGATCACGTAGCAACCATATACTGGTCACGTGACTGATCATGCACAGATCACGTAAATGATCATGCACTGTTCACGTGACTGATCATGTACTGATCACGTGACTGATCATGCACTGATCACGTGGCTATCATGCTCTGCTCACGTGGCTGATCATGCAACGATCACGTAGCAACCATGTACTGGTCACGTGACTGATCATGCACTGATCACGTAATTGATCATGCACTGATCACGTGGCTCATCATGCACTGATCACGTGGCTGATCACACATGTATCACGTGACTGATCATGCACTGATCACGTGGCTCTCATGCACTGATCACGTGGCTGTCATGCACTGATCACGTGGATATCATGCACTGATCACGTGGCTGATCACACACGTATCACATGACTGATCATGCACTGATCACGTGGCTATCATGCACTGATCACGTGGCTATCATGCACTGATCACGTGGCTGATCATGCAATGATCACGTAGCTACCATGTACTGGTCACGTGACTGATCATGCACTGATCACGTAATTGATCATGCACTGATCACGTGGCTGATCATGCACTGATCACGTGGCTGATCATACACTGATCACGTGACTGATCATGCACTGATCACGTGACTGATCATGCACTGATCACGTGGCTATCATGCACTGATCACGTGGCTGACATGCACTGATCACGTGCCTGATCATGCACTGATCACGTGGCTGATCATGCACTGATCACGTGACTGATCATGCACTGATCACGTGGCTATCATGCACTGCTCACGTGGCTGATCATGCCATGATCACGCAGCTACCATGTACTGGTCACATGACTGATCATGCACTGATCACGTGACTGATCATGCAGTGATCACGTGGCTATCATGCACTACTCACGTGGCTGATCATGCAATGATCATGTAGCTACCATGTACAGGTCACGTGAATGATCATACACCCATCAGGTGACTGATCATGCACTGATCACGTGGCTATCATGCACTGATCACGAGACTGATCATGCACTGATCACGTCTATATCATGCACTGATCACATGACTGCCCATGCACTGATCACGTGGATGATCATACACTAATCATGTGACAGATCATGCACTGATCACGTGGCTGATCATGCACTGATACCGTGACTGAGCATGGACTGATCACATGACTATCATGTAGTGATCACGTGACTTAATGGCGCTGATCATGTGACTGATCATGCGCTGATCATGTTTGCTATCATACACTGATCATGTGCCTCTGGAGGCAATAAACAAAGAGCTGAGTAGGCACGAATCAAACAGTCAGCAGGCAATAATCATGGAACTCAGGTGTGAGGAATCATGCTGCTCAGCTGGCAATAATCAAGCAGCTGAGCAGGCAGGAATTACGCAGCACAGCTGGCAATTGTCAAGCAGATGACAGGCAGGAATCGTGCAGCTCAGCTGGCAATTGTCAAGCAGATGAGCAGACAGTAATCACGCAGCTCAGCAGGCCCAGATCACGTGACTGAGCATGCACTGTTCACGTGGCTGATCATACACTGATCACGTGATGATCATGCACTGATCACTTGGATATCATGCACTGATCACGTGGCTGATCATACACTGTTCACGTGTCTGACCATGCACTGATCACGTGGCTGATCATACACTGCTCACGTAACTGATCATGCACTGATCACGTGGCTATCATGCACTGATCACGTGGCTGAACATGCACTGTTCACGTGGCTGATCACACACCTGTCACGTGACATATCATGCACTGATCACGTGGCACTCATGCACTGATCACGTGGCTGATCATACTCTGCTCACGTAACTCATGCACACATCACGTGGCTATCATGCACTGCTCACGTGGCTGATCATGGAATGATCACGTAGCTACCATATACTGGTCACGTGACTGATCATGCACAGATCACGTAAATGATCATGCACTGTTCACGTGACTGATCATGTACTGATCACGTGACTGATCATGCACTGATCACGTGGCTATCATGCACTGCTCACGTGGCTGATCATGCAACGATCACGTAGCAACCATGTACTGGTCACGTGACTGATCATGCACTGATCACGTAATTGATCATGCACTGATCACGTGGCTCATCATGCACTGATCACGTGGCTGATCACACATGTATCACGTGACTGATCATGCACTGATCACGTGGCTATCATGCACTGATCACGTGGCTGATCATGCACTGATCACGTGGATATCATGCACTGATCACGTGGCTGATCACACACGTATCACATGACTGATCATGCACTGATCACGTGGCTGATCATGCACTGATCACGTGGCTATCATGCACTGATCACGTGGCTGATCATGCAATGATCACGTAGCTACCATGTACAGGTCACGTGAATGATCATACACCCATCAGGTGACTGATCATGCACTGATCACGTGGCTATCATGCACTGATCACGAGACTGATCATGCACTGATCACGTCTATATCATGCACTGATCACATGACTGCCCATGCACTGATCACGTGGATGATCATACACTAATCATGTGACAGATCATGCACTGATCACGTGGCTGATCATGCACTGATACCGTGACTGAGCATGGACTGATCACATGACTATCATGTAGTGATCACGTGACTTAATGGCGCTGATCATGTGACTGATCATGCGCTGATCATGTTTGCTATCATACACTGATCATGTGCCTCTGGAGGCAATAAACAAAGAGCTGAGTAGGCACGAATCAAACAGTCAGCAGGCAATAATCATGGAACTCAGGTGTGAGGAATCATGCTGCTCAGCTGGCAATAATCAAGCAGCTGAGCAGGCAGGAATTACGCAGCACAGCTGGCAATTGTCAAGCAGATGACAGGCAGGAATCGTGCAGCTCAGCTGGCAATTGTCAAGCAGATGAGCAGACAGTAATCACGCAGCTCAGCAGGCCCTGATCACGTGACTGAGCATGCACTGTTCACGTGGCTGATCATACACTGATCACGTGATGATCATGCACTGATCACGTGGCTATCATGCACTGATCACGTGGCTGATCATGCACTGATCACGTGGCTGATCACACACTGTCACGTGACTATCATGCACTGATCACGTGGCACTCATGCACTGATCACGTGGCTGATCATACACTGCTCACGTAACTCATGCACATCACGTGGCTATCATGCACTGATCACGTGGCTGTCATGGAATGATCACGTAGCAACCATATACTGGTCACGTGACTGATCATGCACTGATCACGTAAATGATCATGCACTGTTCACGTGACTGATCATGCACTGATCACGTGACTGATCATGCACTGATCACGTGGCTATCATGCACTGCTCACGTGGCTGATCATGCAACGATCACGTAGCAACCATGTACTGGTCACGTGACTGATCATGCACTGATCACGTAATTGATCATGCACTGATCACGTGGCTCATCATGCACTGATCACGTGGCTGATCACACATGATCACGTGACTGATCATGCACTGATCACGTGGCTCTCATGCACTGATCACGTGGCTGTCATGCACTGATCACGTGGATATCATGCACTGATCACGTGGCTGATCACACACGTATCACATGACTGATCATGCACTGATCACGTGGCTATCATGCACTGATCACGTGGCTATCATGCACTGATCACGTGGCTGATCATGCAATGATCACGTAGCTACCATGTACTGGTCACGTGACTGATCATGCACTGATCACGTAATTGATCATGCACTGATCACGTGGCTGATCATGCACTGATCACGTGGCTGATCATACACTGATCACGTGACTGATCATGCACTGATCACGTGACTGATCATGCACTGATCACGTGGCTATCATGCACTGATCACGTGGCTGACATACACTGATCACGTGCCTGATCATGCACTGATCACGTGGCTGATCATGCACTGATCACGTGACTGATCATGCACTGATCACGTGTCTGATCATGCACTGATCACGTGGCTATCATGCACTGCTCACGTGGCTGATCATGCCATGATCACGCAGCTACCATGTACTGGTCACATGACTGATCATGCACTGATCACGTGACTGATCATGCAGTGATCACGTGGCTATCATGCACTACTCACGTGGCTGATCATGCAATGATCATGTAGCTACCATGTACAGGTCACGTGAATGATCATACACCCATCAGGTGACTGATCATGCACTGATCACGTGGCTATCATGCACTGATCACGAGACTGATCATGCACTGATCACGTCTATATCATGCACTGATCACATGACTGCCCATGCACTGATCACGTGGATGATCATACACTAATCATGTGACAGATCATGCACTGATCACGTGGCTGATCATGCACTGATACCGTGACTGAGCATGGACTGATCACATGACTATCATGTAGTGATCACGTGACTTAATGGCGCTGATCATGTGACTGATCATGCGCTGATCATGTTTGCTATCATACACTGATCATGTGCCTCTGGAGGCAATAAACAAAGAGCTGAGTAGGCACGAATCAAACAGTCAGCAGGCAATAATCATGGAACTCAGGTGTGAGGAATCATGCTGCTCAGCTGGCAATAATCAAGCAGCTGAGCAGGCAGGAATTACGCAGCACAGCTGGCAATTGTCAAGCAGATGACAGGCAGGAATCGTGCAGCTCAGCTGGCAATTGTCAAGCAGATGAGCAGACAGTAATCACGCAGCTCAGCAGGCCCAGATCACGTGACTGAGCATGCACTGTTCACGTGGCTGATCATACACTGATCACGTGATGATCATGCACTGATCACTTGGATATCATGCACTGATCACGTGGCTGATCATACACTGTTCACGTGTCTGACCATGCACTGATCACGTGGCTGATCATACACTGCTCACGTAACTGATCATGCACTGATCACGTGGCTATCATGCACTGATCACGTGGCTGAACATGCACTGTTCACGTGGCTGATCACACACCTGTCACGTGACATATCATGCACTGATCACGTGGCACTCATGCACTGATCACGTGGCTGATCATACTCTGCTCACGTAACTCATGCACACATCACGTGGCTATCATGCACTGCTCACGTGGCTCGTCATGGAATGATCACGTAGCTACCATATACTGGTCACGTGACTGATCATGCACAGATCACGTAAATGATCATGCACTGTTCACGTGACTGATCATGTACTGATCACGTGACTGATCATGCACTGATCACGTGGCTATCATGCTCTGCTCACGTGGCTGATCATGCAACGATCACGTAGCAACCATGTACTGGTCACGTGACTGATCATGCACTGATCACGTAATTGATCCTGCACTGATCACGTGGCTCATCATGCACTGATCACGTGGCTGATCACACATGTATCACGTGACTGATCATGCACTGATCACGTGGCTATCATGCACTGATCACGTGGCTATCATGCACTGATCACGTGGCTGATCATGCACTGATCACGTGGCTATCATGCACTGATCACGTGACTGATCATGCACTGATCACGTGGCTGATCATGCACTGATCACGTGGCTGATCATGCACTGATCACGTGGCTGATCATGCACTGATCACGTGACTGATCATGCACTGATCACGTGACTGATCATGCACTGATCACGTGGCTATCATGCACTGATCACGTGGCTGATCATGCACTGATCACGTGCCTGATCATGCACTGATCACGTGGCTGATCATGCACTGATCACGTGACTGATCATGCACTGATCACGTGTCTGATCATGCACTGATCACGTGGCTATCATGCACTGATCACGTGGCTGATCATGCATGATCACGCAGCTACCATGCACTGATCACGTGACTGATCATGCACTGATCACGTGACTGATCATGCACTGATCACGTGGCTATCATGCACTGATCACGTGGCTGATCATGCAATGATCATGTAGCTACCATGTACTGGTCACGTGAATGATCATGCACTGATCAGGTGACTGATCATGCACTGATCACGTGGCTATCATGCACTGATCACGTGACTGATCATGCACTGATCACGTCTATATCATGCACTGATCACATGACTGATCATGCACTGATCACGTGGATGATCATGCACTGATCACGTGACTGATCATGCACTGATCACGTGGCTGATCATGCACTGATCACGTGACTGATCATGCACTGATCACGTGGCTGATCATGCACTGATCACGTGACTGATCATGCACTGATCACGTGGCTATCATGCACTGATCACGTGGCTGATCATGCACTGATCACGTGGCTATCATGCACTGATCACGTGACTGATCATGCACTGATCACGTGGCTGATCATGCACTGATCACGTGGCTGATCATGCACTGATCACGTGACTGATCATGCACTGATCACGTGGCTATCATGCACTGATCACGTGGCTGATCATGCACTGATCACGTAGCTACCATGCACTGATCACGTGACTGATCATGCACTGATCACGTGACTGATCATGCACTGATCACGTGGCTGATCATGCACTGATCACGTGACTGATCATGCACTGATCACGTGGCTGATCATGCACTGATCACGTAGCTATCATGCACTGATCACGTGACTGATCATGCACTGATCACGTAATTGATCATGCACTGATCACGTGGCTGATCATGCACTGATCACGTGACTGATCATGCACTGATCACGTGACTGATCATGCACTGATCACGTGGCTATCATGCACTGATCACGTGGCTGATCATGCACTGATCACGTGGCTGATCATGCACTGATCACGTGACTGATCATGCACTGATCACGTGACTGATCATGCACTGATCACGTGGCTATCATGCACTGCTCACGTGGCTGATCATGCAATGATCACGTAGCTACCATGTACTGGTCACGTGACTGATCATGCACTGATCACGTGACTGATCATGCACTGATCACGTGGCTATCATGCACTGATCACGTGGCTGATCATGCACTGATCACGTGCCTGATCATGCACTGATCACGTGACTGATCATGCACTGATCACGTGGCATCATGCACTGATCACGTGGCTGATCATGCACTGATCACGTGGCTGATCATGCACTGATCACGTGGCTGATCATGCACTGATCACGTGGCTGATCATGCACTGATACCGTGACTGAGCATGGACTGATCACATGACTATCATGTAGTGATCACGTGACTTAATGGCGCTGATCATGTGACTGATCATGCACTGATCATGTTTGCTATCATACACTGATCATGTGCCTCTGGAGGCAATAAACAAAGAGCTGAGTAGGCACGAATCAAACAGTCAGCAGGCAATAATCATGGAACTCAGCTGTGAGGAATCATGCTGCTCAGCTGGCAATAATCAAGCAGCTGAGCAGGCAGGAATTACGCAGCACAGCTGGCAATTGTCAAGCAGATGACAGGCAGGAATCGTGCAGCTCAGCTGGCAATTGTCAAGCAGATGAGCAGACAGTAATCACGCAGCTCAGCAGGCCCTGATCACGTGACTGAGCATGCACTGTTCACGTGGCTGATCATACACTGATCACGTGATTGATCATGCACTGATCACTTGGATATCATGCACTGATCACGTGGCTGATCATACACTGTTCACGTGTCTGACCATGCACTGATCACGTGGCTGATCATACACTGCTCACGTAACTGATCATGCACTGATCACGTGGCTGATCATGCACTGATCACGTGGCTGATCATGCACTGATCACGTGGCTATCATGCACTGATCACGTGGCTGATCATGCACTGATCACGTGACTGATCATGCACTGATCACGTGGCTATCATGCACTGCTCACGTGGCTGATCATGCAATGATCACGTAGCTACCATGCACTGGTCACGTGACTGATCATGCACTGATCACGTAATTGATCATGCACTGATCACGTGACTGATCATGCACTGATCACGTGACTGATCATGCACTGATCACGTGACTGATCATGCACTGATCACGTGGCTGATCATGCACTGATCACGTGGCTGATCATGCACTGATCACGTGGCTATCATGCACTGATCACGTGGCTGATCATGCACTGATCACGTGACTGATCATGCACTGATCACGTGACTGATCATGCACTGATCACGTGGCTATCATGCACTGATCACGTGGCTGATCATGCACTGATCACGTGACTGATCATGCACTGATCACGTGACTGATCATGCACTGATCACGTGGCTATCATGCACTACTCACGTGGCTGATCATGCAATGATCATGTAGCTACCATGTACTGGTCACGTGACTGATCATACACCCATCAGGTGACTGATCATGCACTGATCACGTGGCTGATCATGCACTGATCACGTGACTGATCATGCACTGATCACGTGACTGATCATGCACTGATCACATGGCTATCATGCACTGATCACGTGGCTGATCATGCACTGATCACGTGGCTGATCATGCACTGATACCGTGACTGAGCATGGACTGATCACATGACTATCATGTAGTGATCACGTGACTTAATGGCGCTGATCATGTGACTGATCATGCACTGATCATGTTTGCTATCATACACTGATCATGTGCCTCTGGAGGCAATAAACAAAGAGCTGAGTAGGCACGAATCAAACAGTCAGCAGGCAATAATCATGGAACTCAGCTGTGAGGAATCATGCTGCTCAGCTGGCAATAATCAAGCAGCTGAGCAGGCAGGAATTACGCAGCACAGCTGGCAATTGTCAAGCAGATGACAGGCAGGAATCGTGCAGCTCAGCTGGCAATTGTCAAGCAGATGAGCAGACAGTAATCACGCAGCTCAGCAGGCCCTGATCACGTGACTGAGCATGCACTGTTCACGTGGCTGATCATACACTGATCACGTGATGATCATGCACTGATCACGTGACTATCATGCACTGATCACGTGGCTGATCATACACTGATCACGTGTCTGACCATGCACTGATCACGTGGCTGATCATACACTGCTCACGTAACTGATCATGCACTGATCACGTGGCTATCATGCACTGATCACGTGGCTGATCATGCACTGATCACGTGGCTATCATGCACTGATCACGTGACTGATCATGCACTGATCACGTGGCTGATCATGCACTGATCACGTGACTGATCATGCACTGATCACGTGACTGATCATGCACTGATCACGTGGCTATCATGCACTGATCACGTGGCTGATCATGCACTGATCACGTAGCTACCATGTACTGGTCACGTGACTGATCATGCACTGATCACGTGACTGATCATGCACTGATCACGTGGCTGATCATGCACTGATCACGTGACTGATCATGCACTGATCACGTCTATATCATGCACTGATCACATGACTGCCCATGCACTGATCACGTGGATGATCATGCACTGATCATGTGACTGATCATGCACTGATCACGTGGCTGATCATGCACTGATACCGTGACTGATCATGGACTGATCACATGACTATCATGTAGTGATCACGTGACTTAATGGCACTGATCATGTGACTGATCATGCACTGATCATGTTTGCTATCATACACTGATCATGTGCCTCTGGAGGCAATAAACATGAGCTGAGTAGGCACGAATCAAACAGTCAGCAGGCAATAATCATGGAACTCAGCTGTGAGGAATCATGCTGCTCAGCTGGCAATAATCAAGCAGCTGAGCAGGCAGGAATTACGCAGCACAGCTGGCAATTGTCAAGCAGATGACAGGCAGGAATCGTGCAGCTCAGCTGGCAATTGTCAAGCAGATGAGCAGACAGTAATCACGCAGCTCAGCAGGCCCTGATCACGTGACTGAGCATGCACTGATCACGTGGCTGATCATACACTGATCACGTGACTGATCATGCACTGATCACGTGGCTATCATGCACTGATCACGTGGCTGATCATGCACTGATCACGTGGCTGATCATGCACTGATCACGTGACTGATCATGCACTGATCACGTGGCATCATGCACTGATCACGTGGCTGATCATGCACTGATCACGTGACTGATCATGCACTGATCACGTGGCTATCATGCACTGATCACGTGGCTGTCATGCACTGATCACGTGGCTATCATGCACTGATCACGTGACTGATCATGCACTGATCACGTGGCTATCATGCACTGATCACGTGGCTGATCATGACTGATCACGTGTCTGATCATGCACTGATCACGTGGCTGATCATGCACTGATCACGTAACTGATCATGCACTGATCACGTGGCTATCATGCACTGATCACGTGGCTGATCATGCACTGATCACGTGGCTGATCACACACTGATCACGTGACTATCATGCACTGATCACGTGGCACTCATGCACTGATCACGTGGCTGATCATACACTGATCACGTGACTCATGCACTGATCACGTGGCTATCATGCACTGATCACGTGGCTGATCATGCACTGATCACGTGGCTACCATGCACTGGTCACGTGACTGATCATGCACTGATCACGTGGCTGATCATGCACTGATCACGTGACTGATCATGCACTGATCACGTGACTGATCATGCACTGATCACGTGGCTATCATGCACTGATCACGTGGCTGATCATGCAACGATCACGTAGCTACCATGTACTGGTCACGTGACTGATCATGCACTGATCACGTAATTGATCATGCACTGATCACGTGGCTGATCATGCACTGATCACGTGGCTGATCACACTGATCACGTGACTGATCATGCACTGATCACGTGCTGATCATGCACTGATCACGTGGCTATCATGCACTGATCACGTGGCTATCATGCACTGATCACGTGGCTGATCATGCACTGATCACGTGACTGATCATGCACTGATCACGTGGCTGATCATGCACTGATCACGTGGCTATCATGCACTGATCACGTGGCTGATCATGCACTGATCACGTAGCTATCATGCACTGATCACGTGACTGATCATGCACTGATCACGTGACTGATCATGCACTGATCACGTGGCTGATCATGCACTGATCACGTGGCTGATCACACATGATCACGTGACTGATCATGCACTGATCACGTGGCTGATCATGCACTGATCACGTGACTGATCATGCACTGATCACGTATATCATGCACTGATCACGTGACTGATCATGCACTGATCACGTGGCTGATCATGCACTGATCACGTGACTGATCATGCACTGATCACGTGGCTGATCATGCACTGATCACGTGGCTATCATGCACTGATCACGTGGCTGATCATGCACTGATCACGTAGCTATCATGCACTGATCACGTGACTGATCATGCACTGATCACGTGACTGATCATGCACTGATCACGTGGCTATCATGCACTGATCACGTGGCTGATCATGCACTGATACCGTGACTGAGCATGGACTGATCACATGACTATCATGTAGTGATCACGTGACTTAATGGCGCTGATCATGTGACTGATCATGCGCTGATCATGTTTGCTATCATACACTGATCATGTGCCTCTGGAGGCAATAAACAAAGAGCTGAGTAGGCACGAATCAAACAGTCAGCAGGCAATAATCATGGAACTCAGGTGTGAGGAATCATGCTGCTCAGCTGGCAATAATCAAGCAGCTGAGCAGGCAGGAATTACGCAGCACAGCTGGCAATTGTCAAGCAGATGACAGGCAGGAATCGTGCAGCTCAGCTGGCAATTGTCAAGCAGATGAGCAGACAGTAATCACGCAGCTCAGCAGGCCCAGATCACGTGACTGAGCATGCACTGTTCACGTGGCTGATCATACACTGATCACGTGATGATCATGCACTGATCACTTGGATATCATGCACTGATCACGTGGCTGATCATACACTGTTCACGTGTCTGACCATGCACTGATCACGTGGCTGATCATACACTGCTCACGTAACTGATCATGCACTGATCACGTGGCTGATCATGCACTGATCACGTGGCTGATCATGCACTGATCACGTGGCTGATCATGCACTGATCACGTGGCTGATCATGCACTGATCACGTGATCATGCACTGATCACGTGACTGATCATGCACTGATCACGTAACTGATCATGCACTGATCACGTGGCTGATCATGCACTGATCACGTGACTGATCATGCACTGATCACGTGGCTATCATGCACTGATCACGTGGCTGATCATGCAATGATCACGTAGCTACCATGTACTGGTCACGTGACTGATCATGCACTGATCACGTAATTGATCATGCACTGATCACGTGGACTGATCATGCACTGATCACGTGGCTGATCATGCACTGATCACGTGACTGATCATGCACTGATCACGTGGCTATCATGCACTGATCACGTGGCTGATCATGCACTGATCACGTGGCTATCATGCACTGATCACGTGGCTGATCATGCACTGATCACGTGACTGATCATGCACTGATCACGTGACTGATCATGCACTGATCACGTGGCTATCATGCACTGATCACGTGGCTGATCATGCACTGTCACGTGACTGATCATGCACTGATCACGTGACTGATCATGCACTGATCACGTGGCTATCATGCACTACTCACGTGGCTGATCATGCAATGATCATGTAGCTACCATGTACAGGTCACGTGAATGATCATACACCCATCAGGTGACTGATCATGCACTGATCACGTGGCTGATCATGCACTGATCACGTGACTGATCATGCACTGATCACGTGACTGATCATGCACTGATCACGTGGCTATCATGCACTGATCACGTGGCTGATCATGCACTGATCACGTGGCTGATCATGCACTGATACCGTGACTGAGCATGGACTGATCACATGACTATCATGTAGTGATCACGTGACTTAATGGCGCTGATCATGTGACTGATCATGCGCTGATCATGTTTGCTATCATACACTGATCATGTGCCTCTGGAGGCAATAAACAAAGAGCTGAGTAGGCACGAATCAAACAGTCAGCAGGCAATAATCATGGAACTCAGCTGTGAGGAATCATGCTGCTCAGCTGGCAATAATCAAGCAGCTGAGCAGGCAGGAATTACGCAGCACAGCTGGCAATTGTCAAGCAGATGACAGGCAGGAATCGTGCAGCTCAGCTGGCAATTGTCAAGCAGATGAGCAGACAGTAATCACGCAGCTCAGCAGGCCCTGATCACGTGACTGAGCATGCACTGTTCACGTGGCTGATCATACACTGATCACGTGATGATCATGCACTGATCACGTGATATCATGCACTGATCACGTGGCTGATCATACACTGTTCACGTGTCTGACCATGCACTGATCACGTGGCTGATCATACACTGCTCACGTAACTGATCATGCACTGATCACGTGGCTATCATGCACTGATCACGTGGCTGATCATGCACTGATCACGTGGCTATCATGCACTGATCACGTGACTGATCATGCACTGATCACGTGGCTGATCATGCACTGATCACGTGGCTGATCATGCACTGATCACGTGACTGATCATGCACTGATCACGTGGCTATCATGCACTGATCACGTGGCTGATCATGCACTGATCACGTAGCTACCATGTACTGGTCACGTGACTGATCATGCACTGATCACGTAACTGATCATGCACTGATCACGTGGCTGATCATGCACTGATCACGTGACTGATCATGCACTGATCACGTGGCTATCATGCACTGATCACGTGGCTGATCATGCACTGATCACGTAGCTACCATGTACTGGTCACGTGACTGATCATGCACTGATCACGTAATTGATCATGCACTGATCACGTGGCTGATCATGCACTGATCACGTGACTGATCATGCACTGATCACGTGACTGATCATGCACTGATCACGTGGCTATCATGCACTGATCACGTGGCTGATCATGCACTGATCACGTGACTGATCATGCACTGATCACGTGGCTATCATGCACTGATCACGTGGCTGATCATGCACTGATCACGTGGCTGATCATGCACTGATCACGTGGCTGATCATGCACTGATCACGTGACTGATCATGCACTGATCACGTGACTGATCATGCACTGATCACGTGGCTGATCATGCACTGATCACGTGGCTATCATGCACTGATCACGTGGCTGATCATGCACTGATCACGTGACTGATCATGCACTGATCACGTGGCTATCATGCACTGATCACGTGGCTGATCATGCACTGATCACGTAGCTATCATGCACTGATCACGTGACTGATCATGCACTGATCACGTAATTGATCATGCACTGATCACGTGACTGATCATGCACTGATCACGTGACTGATCATGCACTGATCACGTGACTGATCATGCACTGATCACGTGGCTATCATGCACTGATCACGTGGCTGATCATGCACTGATCACGTGGCTATCATGCACTGATCACGTGGCTGATCATGCACTGATCACGTGACTGATCATGCACTGATCACGTGACTGATCATGCACTGATCACGTGGCTATCATGCACTGATCACGTGGCTGATCATGCACTGTCACGTGACTGATCATGCACTGATCACGTGACTGATCATGCACTGATCACGTGGCTATCATGCACTACTCACGTGGCTGATCATGCAATGATCATGTGGCTACCATGTACAGGTCACGTGAATGATCATACACCCATCAGGTGACTGATCATGCACTGATCACGTGGCTGATCATGCACTGATCACGGGACTGATCATGCACTGATCACGTGACTGATCATGCACTGATCACGTGGCTATCATGCACTGATCACGTGGCTGATCATGCACTGATCACGTGGCTGATCATGCACTGATACCGTGACTGAGCATGGACTGATCACATGACTATCATGTAGTGATCACGTGACTTAATGGCGCTGATCATGTGACTGATCATGCGCTGATCATGTTTGCTATCATACACTGATCATGTGCCTCTGGAGGCAATAAACAAAGAGCTGAGTAGGCACGAATCAAACAGTCAGCAGGCAATAATCATGGAACTCAGGTGTGAGGAATCATGCTGCTCAGCTGGCAATAATCAAGCAGCTGAGCAGGCAGGAATTACGCAGCACAGCTGGCAATTGTCAAGCAGATGACAGGCAGGAATCGTGCAGCTCAGCTGGCAATTGTCAAGCAGATGAGCAGACAGTAATCACGCAGCTCAGCAGGCCCTGATCACGTGACTGAGCATGCACTGTTCACGTGGCTGATCATACACTGATCACGTGATGATCATGCACTGATCACGTGACTATCATGCACTGATCACGTGGCTGATCATACACTGTTCACGTGTCTGACCATGCACTGATCACGTGGCTGATCATACACTGCTCACGTAACTGATCATGCACTGATCACGTGGCTATCATGCACTGATCACGTGGCTGATCATGCACTGATCACGTGGCTATCATGCACTGTCACGTGACTGATCATGCACTGATCACGTGGCTGATCATGCACTGATCACGTGGCTGATCATGCACTGATCACGTGACTGATCATGCACTGATCACGTGGCTATCATGCACTGATCACGTGGCTGATCATGCACTGATCACGTAGCTACCATGTACTGGTCACGTGACTGATCATGCACTGATCACGTAACTGATCATGCACTGATCACGTGGCTGATCATGCACTGATCACGTGACTGATCATGCACTGATCACGTGGCTATCATGCACTGATCACGTGGCTGATCATGCACTGATCACGTAGCTACCATGTACTGGTCACGTGACTGATCATGCACTGATCACGTAATTGATCATGCACTGATCACGTGGCTGATCATGCACTGATCACGTGGCTGATCATGCACTGATCACGTGACTGATCATGCACTGATCACGTGGCTATCATGCACTGATCACGTGGCTGATCATGCACTGATCACGTGACTGATCATGCACTGATCACGTGGCTATCATGCACTGATCACGTGGCTGATCATGCACTGATCACGTGGCTGATCATGCACTGATCACGTGGCTGATCATGCACTGATCACGTGACTGATCATGCACTGATCACGTGACTGATCATGCACTGATCACGTGGCTGATCATGCACTGATCACGTGGCTATCATGCACTGATCACGTGGCTGATCATGCACTGATCACGTGACTGATCATGCACTGATCACGTGGCTATCATGCACTGATCACGTGGCTGATCATGCACTGATCACGTAGCTACCATGCACTGATCACGTGACTGATCATGCACTGATCACGTCTGATCATGCACTGATCACGTGACTGATCATGCACTGATCACGTGACTGATCATGCACTGATCACGTGACTGATCATGCACTGATCACGTGGCTATCATGCACTGATCACGTGGCTGATCATGCACTGATCACGTGGCTATCATGCACTGATCACGTGGCTGATCATGCACTGATCACGTGACTGATCATGCACTGATCACGTGACTGATCATGCACTGATCACGTGGCTATCATGCACTGATCACGTGGCTGATCATGCACTGATCACGTGACTGATCATGCACTGATCACGTGACTGATCATGCACTGATCACGTGGCTATCATGCACTACTCACGTGGCTGATCATGCAATGATCATGTAGCTACCATGTACTGGTCACGTGACTGATCATACACCCATCAGGTGACTGATCATGCACTGATCACGTGGCTGATCATGCACTGATCACGTGACTGATCATGCACTGATCACGTGACTGATCATGCACTGATCACGTGGCTATCATGCACTGATCACGTGGCTGATCATGCACTGATCACGTGGCTGATCATGCACTGATACCGTGACTGAGCATGGACTGATCACATGACTATCATGTAGTGATCACGTGACTTAATGGCACTGATCATGTGACTGATCATGCACTGATCATGTTTGCTATCATACACTGATCATGTGCCTCTGGAGGCAATAAACAAAGAGCTGAGTAGGCACGAATCAAACAGTCAGCAGGCAATAATCATGGAACTCAGGTGTGAGGAATCATGCTGCTCAGCTGGCAATAATCAAGCAGCTGAGCAGGCAGGAATTACGCAGCACAGCTGGCAATTGTCAAGCAGATGACAGGCAGGAATCGTGCAGCTCAGCTGGCAATTGTCAAGCAGATGAGCAGACAGTAATCACGCAGCTCAGCAGGCCCTGATCACGTGACTGAGCATGCACTGTTCACGTGGCTGATCATACACTGATCACGTGATGATCATGCACTGATCACGTGACTATCATGCACTGATCACGTGGCTGATCATACACTGATCACGTGTCT
The DNA here is from genome assembly GCF_032452875.1 of Bos javanicus. Lineage (NCBI taxonomy): Eukaryota > Metazoa > Chordata > Mammalia > Artiodactyla > Bovidae > Bos > Bos javanicus. The sequence goes on along the minus strand of NW_026893754.1, from coordinate 54,838 downwards.
GACCATGCACTGATCACGTGGCTGATCATACACTGATCACGTAACTGATCATGCACTGATCACGTGGCTATCATGCACTGATCACGTGGCTGATCATGCACTGATCACGTGGCTATCATGCACTGATCACGTGACTGATCATGCACTGATCACGTGGCTGATCATGCACTGATCACGTGACTGATCATGCACTGATCACGTGACTGATCATGCACTGATCACGTGGCTATCATGCACTGATCACGTGGCTGATCATGCACTGATCACGCAGCTACCATGTACTGGTCACGTGACTGATCATGCACTGATCACGTGACTGATCATGCACTGATCACGTGGCTGATCATGCACTGATCACGTGACTGATCATGCACTGATCACGTGACTGATCATGCACTGATCACGTGGCTGATCATGCACTGATCACGTGGCTGATCATGCACTGATCACGGAGCTATCATGCACTGATCACGTGACTGATCATGCACTGATCACGTGACTGATCATGCACTGATCACGTGGCTGATCATGCACTGATCACGTGACTGATCATGCACTGATCACGTGGCTGATCATGCACTGATACCGTGACTGAGCATGGACTGATCACATGACTATCATGTAGTGATCACGTGACTTAATGGCGCTGATCATGTGACTGATCATGCACTGATCATGTTTGCTATCATACACTGATCATGTGCCTCTGGAGGCAATAAACAAAGAGCTGAGTAGGCACGAATCAAACAGTCAGCAGGCAATAATCATGGAACTCAGCTGTGAGGAATCATGCTGCTCAGCTGGCAATAATCAAGCAGCTGAGCAGGCAGGAATTACGCAGCACAGCTGGCAATTGTCAAGCAGATGACAGGCAGGAATCGTGCAGCTCAGCTGGCAATTGTCAAGCAGATGAGCAGACAGTAATCACGCAGCTCAGCAGGCCCAGATCACGTGACTGAGCATGCACTGTTCACGTGGCTGATCATACACTGATCACGTGATGATCATGCACTGATCACTTGGATATCATGCACTGATCACGTGGCTGATCATACACTGTTCACGTGTCTGACCATGCACTGATCACGTGGCTGATCATACACTGCTCACGTAACTGATCATGCACTGATCACGTGGCTATCATGCACTGATCACGTGGCTGAACATGCACTGTTCACGTGGCTGATCACACACCTGTCACGTGACATATCATGCACTGATCACGTGGCACTCATGCACTGATCACGTGGCTGATCATACTCTGCTCACGTAACTCATGCACACATCACGTGGCTATCATGCACTGCTCACGTGGCTCGTCATGGAATGATCACGTAGCTACCATATACTGGTCACGTGACTGATCATGCACAGATCACGTAAATGATCATGCACTGATCACGTGACTGATCATGTACTGATCACGTGACTGATCATGCACTGATCACGTGGCTATCATGCACTGCTCACGTGGCTGATCATGCAATGATCACGTAGCAACCATGTACTGGTCACGTGACTGATCATGCACTGATCACGTAATTGATCCTGCACTGATCACGTGGCTCATCATGCACTGATCACGTGGCTGATCACACATGTATCACGTGACTGATCATGCACTGATCACGTGGCTATCATGCACTGATCACGTGGCTGTCATGCACTGATCACGTGGATATCATGCACTGATCACGTGGCTGATCACACACGTATCACATGACTGATCATGCACTGATCACGTGGCTATCATGCACTGATCACGTGGCTATCATGCACTGATCACGTGGCTGATCATGCACTGATCACGTAGCTATCATGCACTGATCACGTGACTGATCATGCACTGATCACGTGACTGATCATGCACTGATCACGTGACTGATCATGCACTGATCACGTGGCTATCATGCACTGATCACGTGGCTGATCATGCACTGATCACGTAGCAATCATGCACTGTCACGTGACTGATCATGCACTGATCACGTAACTGATCATGCACTGATCACGTGGCTGATCATGCACTGATCACGTGGCTGATCATGCATGATCACGTGACTGATCATGCACTGATCACGTGGCTGATCATGCACTGATCACGTGGCTGATCATGCACTGATCACGTGGCTATCATGCACTGATCACGTGGCTGATCATGCACTGATCACGTAGCTATCATGCACTGATCACGTGACTGATCATGCACTGATCACGTGATTGATCATGCACTGATCACGTGGCTGATCATGCACTGATCACGTGGCTGATCACACTGATCACGTGACTGATCATGCACTGATCACGTGAATCATGCACTGATCACGTGGCTATCATGCACTGATCACGTGGATATCATGCACTGATCACGTGGCTGATCACACACGATCACGTGACTGATCATGCACTGATCACGTGGCTATCATGCACTGATCACGTGGCTATCATGCACTGATCACGTGGCTGATCATGCACTGATCACGGAGCTGCCATGCACTGATCACGTGACTGATCATGCACTGATCACGTGATTGATCATGCACTGATCACGTGACTGATCATGCACTGATCACGTAACTGATCATGCACTGATCACGTGACTGATCATGCACTGATCACGTGGCTATCATGCACTGATCACGTGGCTGATCATGCACTGATCACGCAGCTACCATGTACTGTCACGTGACTGATCATGCACTGATCACGTAATTGATCATGCACTGATCACGTGGCTTATCATGCACTGATCATGTGACTGATCATGTGCTGATCATGTTTGGTGTCATACACTGATCATGTGCCTATGGAGGCAATGAACATAGAGCTGAGTAGGCAGGAATCAGTCAGCAGGCTATAATCATGTAACTCACCTCTGAGAAATCATGCTGCTGAGCTGGCAATAATCAAGTAGATGAGCAGGCAGGAATTACGCAGCACAGGTGGCAATTGTCAAGCAGCTGACAGGCAGGAATCGTGCAGCTCAGCTGGCAATTGTCAAGCAGATGAGCAGACAGTAATCACGCAGCTCAGCAGGCACTGATCACGTGACTGATCATGCACTGATCACGTGGCTGATCATACACTGATCACGCGACTGATCATGCACTGATCACGTGACTGATCATGCACTGATCACGTGGCTATCATGCACTGATCACGTGGCTGATCATGCACTGATCACGTGGCTGATCATGCACTGATCACGTGGCTGATCATGCACTGATCACGTGACTGATCATGCACTGATCACGTGTCTGATCATGCACTGATCACGTGGCTATCATGCACTGCTCACGTGGCTGATCATGCATGATCACGCAGCTACCATGTACTGGTCACATGACTGATCATGCACTGATCACGTGACTGATCATGCAGTGATCACGTGGCTATCATGCACTACTCACGTGGCTGATCATGCAATGATCATGTAGCTACCATGTACAGATCACGTGAATGATCATACACCCATCAGGTGACTGATCATGCACTGATCACGTGGCTATCATGCACTGATCACGAGACTGATCATGCACTGATCACGTCTATATCATGCACTGATCACATGACTGCCCATGCACTGATCACGTGGATGATCATACACTAATCATGTGACAGATCATGCACTGATCACGTGGCTGATCATGCACTGATACCGTGACTGAGCATGGACTGATCACATGACTATCATGTAGTGATCACGTGACTTAATGGCGCTGATCATGTGACTGATCATGCGCTGATCATGTTTGCTATCATACACTGATCATGTGCCTCTGGAGGCAATAAACAAAGAGCTGAGTAGGCACGAATCAAACAGTCAGCAGGCAATAATCATGGAACTCAGGTGTGAGGAATCATGCTGCTCAGCTGGCAATAATCAAGCAGCTGAGCAGGCAGGAATTACGCAGCACAGCTGGCAATTGTCAAGCAGATGACAGGCAGGAATCGTGCAGCTCAGCTGGCAATTGTCAAGCAGATGAGCAGACAGTAATCACGCAGCTCAGCAGGCCCAGATCACGTGACTGAGCATGCACTGTTCACGTGGCTGATCATACACTGATCACGTGATGATCATGCACTGATCACTTGGATATCATGCACTGATCACGTGGCTGATCATACACTGTTCACGTGTATGACCATGCACTGATCACGTGGCTGATCATACACTGCTCACGTAACTGATCATGCACTGATCACGTGGCTATCATGCACTGATCACGTGGCTGAACATGCACTGTTCATGTGGCTGATCACACACCTGTCACGTGACATATCATGCACTGATCACGTGGCACTCATGCACTGATCACGTGGCTGATCATACTCTGCTCACGTGACTCATGCACACATCACGTGGCTATCATGCACTGCTCACGTGGCTGATCATGCAATGATCACGTAGCTACCATATACTGGTCACGTGACTGATCATGCACTGATCACGTAAATGATCATGCACTGATCACGTGGCTGATCATGCACTGATCACGTGACTGATCATGCACTGATCACGTGGCTATCATGCACTGCTCACGTGGCTGATCATGCAATGATCACGTAGCTACCATGTACTGGTCACGTGACTGATCATGCACTGATCACGTAATGATCATGCACTGATCACGTGACTGATCATGCACTGATCACGTGGCTATCATGCACTGATCACGTGGCTGATCATGCACTGATCACGTAGCAACCATGCACTGATCACGTGACTGATCATGCACTGATCACGTGACTGATCATGCACTGATCACGTGGCTGATCATGCACTGATCACGTGGCTGATCACACATGATCACGTGACTGATCATGCACTGATCACGTGGCTGATCATGCACTGATCACGTGGCTGATCATGCACTGATCACGTGGCTATCATGCACTGATCACGTGGCTGATCATGCACTGATCACGTAGCTACCATGTACTGATCACGTGACTGATCATGCACTGATCACGTGACTGATCATGCACTGATCACGTGGCTGATCATGCACTGATCACGTGGCTGATCACACTGATCACGTGACTGATCATGCACTGATCACGTAACTGATCATGCACTGATCACGTGGCTATCATGCACTGATCACGTGGATATCATGCACTGATCACGTGGCTGATCATGCACTGATCACGTGACTGATCATGCACTGATCACGTGGCTATCATGCACTGATCACGTGGCTATCATGCACTGATCACGTGGCTGATCATGCAATGATCACGGAGCTGCCATGCACTGGTCACGTGACTGATCATGCACTGATCAGGTAACTGATCATGCACTGATCACGTGACTGATCATGCACTGATCACGTGACTGATCATGCACTGATCACGTGACTGATCATGCACTGATCACGTGGCTATCATGCACTGATCACGTGGCTGATCATGCACTGATCACGCAGCTACCATGCACTGATCACGTGACTGATCATGCACTGATCACATGATTGATCATGCACTGATCACGTGGCTTATCATGCACTGATCATGTGACTGATCATGTGCTGATCATGTTTGGTGTCATACACTGATCATGTGCCTCTGGAGGCAATGAACATAGAGCTGAGTAGGCACGAATCAGTCAGCAGGCTATAATCATGGAACTCACCTCTGAGAAATCATGCTGCTCAGCTGGCAATAATCAAGTAGATGAGCAGGCAGGAATTACGCAGCACAGGTGGCAATTGTCAAGCAGATGACAGGCAGGAATCGTGCAGCTCAGCTGGCAATTGTCAAGCAGATGAGCAGACAGTAATCACGCAGCTCAGCAGGCCCTGATCACGTGACTGAGCATGCACTGTTCACGTGGCTGATCACACTGATCACGTGACTGATCATGCACTGATCACGTGACTGATCATGCACTGATCACGTGGCTATCATGCACTGATCACGTGGCTGGACATGCACTGATCACGTGCCTGATCATGCACTGATCACGTGGCTGATCATGCACTGATCACGTGACTGATCATGCACTGATCACGTGGCTGATCATGCACTGATCGCGTGGCTATCATGCACTGATCACGTGGCTGATCATGCACTGATCACGTGGCTACCATGTACTGATCACGTGACTGATCATGCACTGATCACGTGACTGATCATGCACTGATCACGTGACTGATCATGCACTGATCACGTGGCTATCATGCACTGCTCACGTGGCTGATCATGCATGATCACGCAGCTACCATGTACTGGTCACATGACTGATCATGCACTGATCACGTGACTGATCATGCACTGATCACGTGGCTATCATGCACTACTCACGTGGCTGATCATGCAATGATCACGTAGCTACCATGTACAGGTCGCGTGAATGATCATACACCCATCAGGTGACTGATCATGCACTGATCACGTGGCTATCATGCACTGATCACGAGACTGATCATGCACTGATCACGTCTATATCATGCACTGATCACATGACTGCCCATGCACTGATCACGTGGATGATCATACACTAATCATGTGACAGATCATGCACTGATCACGTGGCTGATCATGCACTGATACCGTGACTGAGCATGGACTGATCACATGACTATCATGTAGTGATCACGTGACTTAATGGCGCTGATCATGTGACTGATCATGCGCTGATCATGTTTGCTATCATACACTGATCATGTGCCTCTGGAGGCAATAAACAAAGAGCTGAGTAGGCACGAATCAAACAGTCAGCAGGCAATAATCATGGAACTCAGGTGTGAGGAATCATGCTGCTCAGCTGGCAATAATCAAGCAGCTGAGCAGGCAGGAATTACGCAGCACAGCTGGCAATTGTCAAGCAGATGACAGGCAGGAATCGTGCAGCTCAGCTGGCAATTGTCAAGCAGATGAGCAGACAGTAATCACGCAGCTCAGCAGGCCCAGATCACGTGACTGAGCATGCACTGTTCACGTGGCTGATCATACACTGATCACGTGATGATCATGCACTGATCACTTGGATATCATGCACTGATCACGTGGCTGATCATACACTGTTCACGTGTCTGACCATGCACTGATCACGTGGCTGATCATACACTGCTCACGTAACTGATCATGCACTGATCACGTGGCTATCATGCACTGATCACGTGGCTGATCATGCACTGATCACGTAGCAACCATGCACTGGTCACGTGACTGATCATGCACTGATCACGTAATTGATCATGCACTGATCACGTGGCTGATCATGCACTGATCACGTGGCTGATCATACATGATCACGTGACTGATCATGCACTGATCACGTGGCTATCATGCACTGATCACGTGGCTATCATGCACTGATCACGTGGCTGATCATGCACTGATCACGTGCCTGATCATGCACTGATCACGTGGCTGATCATGCACTGATCACGTGACTGATCATGCACTGATCACGTGACTGATCATGCACTGATCACGTGGCTATCATGCACTGCTCACGTGGCTGATCATGCCATGATCACGTAGCTACCATGTACTGGTCACGTGACTGATCATGCACTGATCACGTGACTGATGCACTGATCACGTGGCTGATCATGCACTGATCACGTGGCTGATCATGCACTGATCACGGGACTGATCATGCACTGATCACGTCTATATCATGCACTGATCACATGACTGCCCATGCACTGATCACGTGGATGATCATACACTAATCATGTGACAGATCATGCACTGATCACGTGGCTGATCATGCACTGATACCGTGACTGAGCATGGACTGATCACATGACTATCATGCAGTGATCACGTGACTTAATGGCGCTGATCATGTGACTGATCATGCACTGATCATGTTTGCTATCATACACTGATCATGTGCCTCTGGAGGCAATAAACAAAGAGCTGAGTAGGCACGAATCAAACAGTCAGCAGGCAATAATCATGGAACTCAGGTGTGAGGAATCATGCTGCTCAGCTGGCAATAATCAAGCAGCTGAGCAGGCAGGAATTACGCAGCACAGCTGGCAATTGTCAAGCAGATGACAGGCAGGAATCGTGCAGCTCAGCTGGCAATTGTCAAGCAGATGAGCAGACAGTAATCACGCAGCTCAGCAGGCCCTGATCACGTGACTGAGCATGCACTGTTCACGTGGCTGATCATACACTGATCACGTGATCATCATGCACTGATCACTTGGATATCATGCACTGATCACGTGGCTGATCATACACTGTTCACGTGTCTGACCATGCACTGATCACGTGGCTGATCGCACACTGCTCACGTAACTGATCATGCACTGATCACGTGGCTATCATGCACTGATCACGTGGCTGAACATGCACTGTTCACGTGGCTGATCACACACCTGTCACGTGACATATCATGCACTGATCACGTGGCACTCATGCACTGATCACGTGGCTGATCATACTCTGCTCACGTAACTCATGCACACATCACGTGGCTATCATGCACTGCTCACGTGGCTCGTCATGGAATGATCACGTAGCAACCATATACTGGTCACGTGACTGATCATGCACTGATCACGTAAATGATCATGCACTGTTCACGTGACTGATCATGTACTGATCACGTGACTGATCATGCACTGATCACGTGGCTATCATGCACTGCTCACGTGGCTGATCATGCAGCGATCACGTAGCAACCATGTACTGGTCACGTGACTGATCATGCACTGATCACGTAATTGATCATGCACTGATCACGTGGCTCATCATGCACTGATCACGTGGCTGATCACACATGTATCACGTGACTGATCATGCACTGATCACGTGGCTATCATGCACTGATCACGTGACTGATCATGCACTGATCACGTCTATATCATGCACTGATCACGTGACTGATCATGCACTGATCACGTGGCTGATCATGCACTGATCACGTGACTGATCATGCACTGATCACGTGGCTGATCATGCACTGATCACGTGGCTGATCATGCACTGATCACGTGACTGATCATGCACTGATCACGTGACTGATCATGCACTGATCACGTGGCATCATGCACTGATCACGTGGCTGATCATACACTGATCACGTAACTCATGCACATCACGTGGCTATCATGCACTGCTCACGTGGCTGTCATGGAATGATCACGTAGCTACCATATACTGGTCACGTGACTGATCATGCACTGATCACGTAAATGATCATGCACTGATCACGTGGCTGATCATGCACTGATCACGTGACTGATCATGCACTGATCACGTGGCTATCATGCACTGATCACGTGGCTGATCATGCACGATCACGTACCATGTACTGGTCACGTGACTGATCATGCACTGATCACGTAATTGATCATGCACTGATCACGTGGCTGATCATGCACTGATCACGTGGCTGATCACACATGATCACGTGACTGATCATGCACTGATCACGTGGCTATCATGCACTGATCACGTGACTGATCATGCACTGATCACGTCTATATCATGCACTGATCACATGACTGATCATGCACTGATCACGTGGCTGATCATGCACTGATCACGTGACTGATCATGCACTGATCACGTGGCTGATCATGCACTGATCACGTGGCTGATCATGCACTGATCACGTGACTGATCATGCACTGATCACGTGTCTGATCATGCACTGATCACGTGGCTATCATGCACTGCTCACGTGGCTGATCATGCATGATCACGCAGCTACCATATACTGGTCACATGACTGATCATGCACTGATCACGTGACTGATCATGCAGTGATCACGTGGCTATCATGCACTACTCACGTGGCTGATCATGCAATGATCATGTAGCTACCATGTACAGGTCACGTGAATGATCATACACCCATCAGGTGACTGATCATGCACTGATCACGTGGCTATCATGCACTGATCACGAGACTGATCATGCACTGATCACGTCTATATCATGCACTGATCACATGACTGCCCATGCACTGATCACGTGGATGATCATACACTAATCATGTGACAGATCATGCACTGATCACGTGGCTGATCATGCACTGATACCGTGACTGAGCATGGACTGATCACATGACTATCATGTAGTGATCACGTGACTTAATGGCGCTGATCATGTGACTGATCATGCACTGATCATGTTTGCTATCATACACTGATCATGTGCCTCTGGAGGCAATAAACAAAGAGCTGAGTAGGCACGAATCAAACAGTCAGCAGGCAATAATCATGGAACTCAGGTGTGAGGAATCATGCTGCTCAGCTGGCAATAATCAAGCAGCTGAGCAGGCAGGAATTACGCAGCACAGCTGGCAATTGTCAAGCAGATGACAGGCAGGAATCGTGCAGCTCAGCTGGCAATTGTCAAGCAGATGAGCAGACAGTAATCACGCAGCTCAGCAGGCCCAGATCAAGTGACTGAGCATGCACTGTTCACGTGGCTGATCATACACTGATCACGTGATGATCATGCACTGATCACTTGGATATCATGCACTGATCACGTGGCTGATCATACACTGTTCACGTGTCTGACCATGCACTGATCACGTGGCTGATCATACACTGCTCACGTAACTGATCATGCACTGATCACGTGGCTATCATGCACTGATCACGTGGCTGAACATGCACTGTTCACGTGGCTGATCACACACCTGTCACGTGACATATCATGCACTGATCACGTGGCACTCATGCACTGATCACGTGGCTGATCATACTCTGCTCACGTAACTCATGCACACATCACGTGGCTATCATGCACTGCTCACGTGGCTCGTCATGGAATGATCACGTAGCAACCATATACTGGTCACGTGACTGATCATGCACAGATCACGTAAATGATCATGCACTGTTCACGTGACTGATCATGTACTGATCACGTGACTGATCATGCACTGATCACGTGGCTATCATGCTCTGCTCACGTGGCTGATCATGCAATGATCACGTAGCAACCATGTACTGGTCACGTGACTGATCATGCACTGATCACGTAATTGATCCTGCACTGATCACGTGGCTCATCATGCACTGATCACGTGGCTGATCACACATGTATCACGTGACTGATCATGCACTGATCACGTGGCTATCATGCACTGATCACGTGGCTGTCATGCACTGATCACGTGGATATCATGCACTGATCACGTGGCTGATCACACACGTATCACATGACTGATCATGCACTGATCACGTGGCTATCATGCACTGATCACGTGGCTGATCATGCACTGATCACGTGGCTGACATACACTGATCACGTGCCTGATCATGCACTGATCACGTGACTGATCATGCACTGATCACGTGGCTGTCATGCACTACTCACGTGGCTGATCATGCAATGATCACGTAGCTACCATGTACAGGTCACGTGAATGATCATACACTGATCAGGTGACTGATCATGCACTGATCACGTGGCTATCATGCACTGATCACGTGACTGATCATGCACTGATCACGTCTATATCATGCACTGATCACATGACTGCCCATGCACTGATCACGTGGATGATCATACACTGATCTTGTGACAGATCATGCACTGATCACGTGGCTGATCATGCACTGATCACGTGACTGAGCATGCACTGATCACGTGGCTGATCATGCACTGATCACGTGATGATCATGCACTGATCACTTGGATTTCATGCACTGATCACGTGGCTGATCATACACTGATCACGTGTCTGATCATGCACTGATCACGTGGCTGATCACACACTGATCACGTAACTGATCATGCACTGATCACGTGGCTATCATGCACTGATCACGTGGCTGAACATGCACTGTTCATGTGGCTGATCACACACCTGTCACGTGACATATCATGCACTGATCACGTGGCACTCATGCACTGATCACGTGGCTGATCATACACTGATCACGTAACTCATGCACACATCACGAGGCTATCATGCACTGCTCACGTGGCTGTCATGGAATGATCACGTAGGAACCATATACTGGTAACGTGACTGATCATGCAAACATCACGTAAATGATCATGCAGTGGTCACGTGTCTGATCATGTACTGATCACGTGACTGATCATGCACTGACCACGTGGCTATCATGTTCTGCTCACGTGGCTGATCATGCAATGAGCACGTAGCAACCATGTACTGGTCACGTGACTGATCATGCACTGATCACGTAATTGATCCTGCACTGATCACGTGGCTCTCATGCACTGATCACGTGGCTGTCATGCACTGATCACGTGGATATCATGCACTGATCACGTGGCTGATCATGCACGTATCACATGACTGATCATGCACTGATCACGTGGCTATCATGCACTGATCACGTGGCTATCATGCACTGATCATGTGGCTGATCAGGCAATGATCACATAGCTACCATGTACTGGTCACGTGACTGATCATGCACTGATCACGTAATTGATCATGCACTGATCACGTGGCTGATCATGCACTGATCACGTGGCTGATCATACACTGATCACATAACTGATCATGCACTGATCACGTGACTGATCATGCACTGATCACGTGGCTATAATGCACTGATCACGTGGCTGGACATGCACTGATCACGTGCCTGGTCATGCACTGATCTCGTGTCTGATCATGCACTGATCACGTGGCTATCATGCACTCTTCACGTGGCTGACCATGCCATGATCACGCAGCTACCATGTACTGGTCACATGACTGATCATGCACTGATCACGTGACTGATCATGCAGTGATCACGTGGCTGTCATGAACTACTCACGTGGCTGATCATGCAATGATCATGTAGCTACCATGTACAGGTCACGTAAATGATCATACACCCATCAGGTGACTGATCATGCACTGATCACGTGGCTATCATGCACTGATCACGAGACTGATCATGCACTGATCACGTCTATATCATGCACTGATCACATGACTGCCCGTGCACTGATCACGTGGATGATCATACACTAATCTTGTGACAGATCATGCACTGATCACGTGGCTGATCATGCACTGATACCGTGACTGAGCATGGACTGATCACATGACTATCATGTAGTGATCACGTGACTTAATGGCGCTGATCATGTGACTGATCATGCGCTGATCATGTTTGCTATCATACACTGATCATGTGCCTCTGGAGGCAATAAACAAAGAGCTGAGTAGGCACGAATCAAACAGTCAGCAGGCAATAATCATGGAACTCAGGTGTGAGTAATCATGCTGCTCAGCTGGCAATAATCAAGCAGCTGAGCAGGCAGGAATTACGCAGCACAGCTGGCAATTGTCAAGCAGATGACAGGCAGGAATCGTGCAGCTCAGCTGGCAATTGTCAAGCAGATGAGCAGACAGTAATCACGCAGCTCAGCAGGCCCAGATCACGTGACTGAGCATGCACTGTTCACGTGGCTGATCATACACTGATCACGTGATGATCATGCACTGATCACTTGGATATCATGCACTGATCACGTGGCTGATCATACACTGTTCACGTGTCTGACCATGCACTGATCACGTGGCTGATCATACACTGCTCACATAACTGATCATGCACTGATCACGTGGCTATCATGCACTGATCACGTGGCTGAACATGCACTGTTCACGTGGCTGATCACACACCTGTCACGTGACATATCATGCACTGATCACGTGGCACTCATGCACTGATCACGTGGCTGATCATACTCTGCTCACGTAACTCATGCACACATCACGTGGCTATCATGCACTGCTCAAGTGGCTCGTCATGGAATGATCACGTAGCAACCATAAACTGGTAACGTGACTGATCATGCAAAGATCACGTAAATGATCATGCACTGTTCACGTGACTGATCATGTACTGATCACGTGACTGATCATGCACTGACCACGTGGCTATCATGCTCTGCTCACGTGGCTGATCATGCACTGATCACGTAATTGATCATGCACTGATCACGTGGCTCATCATGCACTGATCACGTGGCTGATCACACATGTATCACGTGACTGATCATGCACTGATCACCTGGCTCTCATGCACTGATCACGAGACTGATCATGCACTGTTCACGTCTATATCATTCACTGATCACATGACTGCCCGTGCACTGATCACTTGGATGATCATACACTAATCTTGTGACAGATCATGCACTGATCACGTGGCTGATCATGCACTGATACCGTGGCTGATCATGCACTGATCACGTGACTGATCATGCACTGATCTCGTGTCTGATCATGCACTGATCACGTGGCACTCATGCACTGATCACGTGGCTGATCATACACTGCTCACGTGACTCATGCACACATCACGTGGCTATCATGCACTGCTCACGTGGCTCGTCATGGAATGATCACGTAGCAACCATATACTGGTAACGTGACTGATCATGCAAAGATCACGTAAATGATCATGCACTGGTCACGTGACTGATCATGTACTGATCACGTGACTGATCATGCACTGACCACGTGGCTATCATGCTCTGCTCACGTGGCTGATCATGCACTGATCACGTAGCAACCATGTACTGGTCACATGATTGATCATGCACTGATCACGTAATTGATCCTGCACTGATCACGTGGCTCATCATGCACTGATCACGTGGCTGATCACACATGTATCACGTGACTGATCATGCACTGATCACGTGGCTCTCATGCACTGATCACGTGGCTGTCATGCACTGATCACGTGGATATCATGCACTGATCACGTGGCTGATCACACACGTATCACATGACTGATCATGCCCTGATCACGTGGCTATCATGCACTGATCACGTGGCTATCATGCACTGATCATGTGGCTGATCAGGCAATGATCACGTAGCTACCATGTACTGGTCACGTAACTGATCATGCACTGATCACGTAATTGATCATGCACTGATCATGTGGCTGATCATGCACTGATCACGTGGCTGATCATGCACTGATACCGTGACTGAGCATGGACTGATCACATGACTATCATGTAGTGATCACGTGACTTAATGGCGCTGATCATGTGACTGATCATGCGCTGATCATGTTTGCTATCATACACTGATCATGTGCCTCTGGAGGCAATAAACAAAGAGCTGAGTAGGCACGAATCAAACAGTCAGCAGGCAATAATCATGGAACTCAGCTGTGAGGAATCATGCTGCTCAGCTGGCAATAATCAAGCAGCTGAGCAGGCAGGAATTACGCAGCACAGCTGGCAATTGTCAAGCAGATGACAGGCAGGAATCGTGCAGCTCAGCTGGCAATTGTCAAGCAGATGAGCAGACAGTAATCACGCAGCTCAGCAGGCCCAGATCACGTGACTGAGCATGCACTGTTCACGTGGCTGATCATACACTGATCACGTGATGATCATGCACTGATCACTTGGATATCATGCACTGATCACGTGGCTGATCATACACTGTTCACGTGTCTGACCATGCACTGATCACGTGGCGGATCATAAACTGCTCACGTAACTGATCATGCACTGATCACGTGGCTATCATGCTCTGCTCACGTGGCTGATCATGCAACGATCACGTAGCAACCATGTACTGGTCACGTGACTGATCATGCACTGATCACGTAATTGATCCTGCACTGATCACGTGGCTCATCACGCACTGATCACGTGGCTGATCACACATGTATCAAGTGACTGACCATGCACTGATCACGTGGCTCTCATGCACTGATCACGTGGCTATCATGCACTGATCACTTGGCTGGACATACACTGATCACGTGCCTGGTCATGCACTGATCACGTGGCTGATCATGCACTGATCACGTGACTGATCATGCACTGATCTCGTGTCTGATCATGCACTGATCACGTGGCTATCATGCACTGCTCACGTGGCTGATCATGCCATGATCACGCAGCTACCATGTACTGGTCACATGACTGATCATGCACTGATCACGTGACTGATCATGCAGTGATCACGTGGCGATCATGAACTACTCACGTGGTTGATCATGCAATGATCACGAGACTGATCATGCACTGTTCACGTCTATATCATGCACTGATCACATGACTGCCCGTGCACTGATCACGTGGATGATCATACACTAATCTTGTGACAGATCATGCACTGATCACGTGGCTGATCATGCACTGATACCGTGACTGAGCATGGACTGATCACATGACTATCATGTAGTGATCACGTGACTTAATGGCGCTGATCATGTGACTGATTATGCGCTGATCATGTTTGCTATCATACAGTGATCATGTGCCTCTGGAGGCAATAAACAAAGAGCTGAGTAGGCACGAATCAAACAGTTAGCAGGCAATAATCATGGAACACAGGTGTGAGGAATCATGCTGCTCAGCTGGCAATAATCAAGCAGCTGAGCAGGCAGGAATTATGCAGCACAGCTGGCAATTGTCAAGCAGATGACAGGCAGGAATCGTGCAGCTCAGCTGGCAATTGTCAAGCAGATGAGCAGACAGTAATCACGCAGCTCAGCAGGCCCAGATCACGTGACTGAGCATGCACTGTTCACGTGGCTGATCATACACTGATCACGTGATGATCATGCACTGATCACTTGGATATCATGCACTGATCACGTGGCTGATCATACACTGTTCACGTGTCAGACCATGCACTGATCACGTGGCTGATCACACACGTATCACATGACTGATCATGCACTGATCACGTGGCTATCATGCACTGATCACGTGGCTATCATGCATTGATCACGTGGCTGATCATACACTGTTCACGTGTCTGACCATGCACTGATCACGTGGCTAATCATACACTGCTCACGTAACTGACCATGCACTGATCACGTGGCTATCATGCACTGATCACGGGCTGAACATGCACTGTTCACGTGGCTGATCACACACCTGTCACTTGACATATCATGCACTGATCATGTGGCACTCATGCACTGATCACGTGGCTGATCATACTCTGCTCACGTAACTCATGCAGACATCACGTGGCTATCATGCACTGCTCACGTGGCTCATCATGGAATGTCACGTAGCAACCATATACTGGTAACGTGACTGATCATGCAAAGATCACGTAAATGATCATGCACTGTTCACGTGACTGATCATGTACTGATCACGTGGCTGATCATGCACTGACCACGTGGCTATCATGCTCTGCTCACGTGGCTGACTGCCATGATCAGGCAGCTACCATGTACTGTTCACATGACTGATCATGCACTGATCACGTGACTGATCATGCAGTGATCACGTGGCGATCATGAACTATCACGTGGCTGATCATGCAATGATCACGAGACTGATCATGCACTGTTCACGTCTATAACATGCACTGATAACATGACTGCCCGTGCACTGATCACGTGGATGATCATACACTAATCTTGTGACAGATCATGCACTGATCACGTGGCTGATCATGCACTGATACCGTGACTGAGCATGGACTGATCACATGACTATCATGTAGTGATCACGTGACTTAATGGCGCTGATCATGTGACTGATTATGCGCTGATCATGTTTGCTATCATACAGTGATCATGTGCCTCTGAGGGAATAAACAAAGAGCTGAGTAGGCACGATTCAAACAGTCAGCAGGCAATAATCATGGAACTCAGCTGTGAGGAATCATGCTGCTCAGCTGGCAAAATCAAGCAGCTGAGCAGGCAGGAATTACGCAGCACAGCTGGCAATTGTCAAGCAGATGACAGGCAGGAATCGTGCAGCTCAGCTGGCAATTGTCAAGCAGATGAGCAGACAGTAATCACGCAGCTCAGCAGGCCCAGATCACGTGACTGAGCATGCACTGCTCACGTGGCTGATCATACACTGATCACGTGATGATCATGCACTGATCACTTGGATATCATGCACTGATCACGTGGCTGATCATACACTGTTCACGTGTCTGACCATGCACTGATCACGTGGCTGATCATACACTGCTCACGTAACTGATCATGCACTGATCACGTGGCTATCATGCACTGATCACGTGGCTGAACATGCACTGTTCATGTGGCTGATCACACACCTGTCACGTGACATATCATGCACTGATCACGTGGCACTCATGCACTGATCACGTGGCTGATCATACTCTGCTCACGTAACTCATGCACACATCACGTGGCTATCATGCACTGCTCACGTGGCTCGTCATGGAATGATCACGTAGCAACCATATACTGGTAACGTGCCTGATCATGCCCAGATCACGTAAATGATCATGCACTGTTCACGTGACTGATCATGTACAGATCACGTGACTGATCATGCACTGAACACTTGGCTATCATGGTCTTCTCACGTGGCTGATCATGCAACGATCACGTAGCAACCATGTACTGGTCAGGTGACTGATCATGCACTGATCACATAATTGATCCTGCACTGATCAGGTGGCTCATCATGCACAGATCACGTGGCTGATCACACATGTATCACGTGACTGATCATGCACTGATCACGTGGCTCTCATGCACTGATCACGTGGCTATCATGCACTGATCACGTGGATATCATGCACTGATCACGTGGCTTATCACACACGTATCACATGACTGATCATGCACTGATCACGTGGCTATCATGCACTGATCACGTGGCTATCATGCACTGATCACGTGGCTGATCACGCAATGATCACGTAGCTACGATGTACTTGTCACGTGACTCATCATGCACTGATCACGTGCATATCATGCACTGATCACGTGGCTGATCACACACGTATCACATGCCTGATCCTGCACTGATCACGTGGATATCATGCACTGATCACGTGGCTGATCACACCCGTATCCGTGACTGATCATGCACTGATCACGTGATGATCATGCACTGCTCACGTGGCTGATCATGCAATGATCACGTAGCTACCATGTACTTGTCACGTGACTCATCATGCACTGATCACGTGGATATCATGCACTGATCACGTGGCTGATCACACACGTATCACATGCCTGATCCTGCACTGATCACGTGGATATCATGCACTGATCACGTGGCTGATCACACCCGTATCACGTGACTGACTGCACAGATCACGGATTGGGCATGCACTGATCACGAATTGATGCACTGCTCACGTGGCTATCATGCACTGATGACGTGGCTGATCATGCACTGATCATGTGACTGATCATGCACTGATCATGTAGCTATCTTGCACTGGTCACTTGGCTGATCATACATTCATCACGGAACTGATCGTGCACTGATCATGGATATCATGCACTGATCACGTGACTGATCATGCACTATCACGTGACTGATCATGCACTGATCACGTGCCTATCATGCACTGATCACTTGGCTGGTCATACACTGATCACGCAGCTACCATGTACTGGTCACGTGACTGATCATGCACTGATGACGTATTGATCATACTGATCACGTGGCTATCATGCACTGATCACATGGCTGGTCATACACTGATCACGTGCCTGGTCATGCACAGATTATATGACTGATCATGCACTAATCACGTCACTGATCATGCACTGATCACGTGGCTATCATGCACTACTCACGGGCTGATCATGCAAAATTCATGTAGCTACCATGTACCGGTCACGTGACTGATCATACACCCATCAGGTGACTGATCATGCACTGATCACTTCGATGATCATACACTGACCACCTGCCTGGTCATGCACAGATCACGTGACAAATCATGAAATGATCACCTGGCTGATCATGCACTGATCACGTGGCTGATCATGCACTGATACCGTGACTGAGCGTGGACTGATCACATGACTATCATGTAGTGATCACGTGACTTAATGGTGCTGATCATGTGACTGATCATGCGCTGATCATGTTTGCTATCATACACTGATCATGTGCCTCTGGAGGCAATGAACAAAGAGCTTAGTAGGCAGGAATCAGCCAGCAGGCTATAATCATGGAACTCAGCTGTGAGGAATCATGCTGCTCAGCTGGCAAAATCAAGCAGCTGAGCAGGCAGGAATTATGCAGCACAGGTGGCAATTGTCAAGCAGATGACAGGCAGGAATCTGCAGCTCAGCTGGCAATTGTCAAGCACATGAGCACACAGTAATAACGCAGCTCAGCAGGCCCTGACCACGTGACTGAGCATGCACTGTTCACGTGGCTGATCGTATACTGATCACGTGATTGATCATGCACTGATCACTTGGATATCATGCAGTGATCACGTGGCTGAACATGCACTGTTCACGTGGCTGATCACACCTGTCACGTGACTGATCATGCACTGATCAGGTGGCACTCATGCACTGATCACATGGCTGATCATACTCTGCTCACGTAACTGATCATGCACATATCACGTGGCCATCATGCACTGCTCAAGTGGCTGGTCATGCAATGATCACGTAGCTACCATATACTGGTCTCTGATTCATCATGCACAGATCACGTAAATGATCATGCACTGTTCAAGTGACTGATCATACTGATCACGTGACTGATCATGCACTGATCACATGGCTATCATGCACTGCTCACGTGGCTGATCATGCAGTTATCATGGCATCCATATACTGGTCACGTGACTGATAATGCACTGATCACGAATTGATCCTGAACTGATCACGGGCTCATCATGCACTGATCAGGTGACTGTTCACCCACTGATCACTTGACTGATCATGTACTGATCACGTGGCTATAATGCACTGATCACGTGGCTGATCATACACTGTTCACGAGCCAGGTCATGCAGATCACGGACTAATCATGAACTGATCACGTGGCTATAATTCACTGATCACGTGATTTCATACACTGATTTCGTTCCTGTCATGCACAGATCACGTGACTAATCATGAACTGATCACGTAGGCATCATGCACTGATCACGTTGCTGATCATACACTGTAACGTGTCGATCATGCACTGATCACGTGGCTGATCTACACTGCTCATGTAGCTGATCATGCTTATGACGTGTCTATCATGCAGTGCTCACGGCTGATCCTGCAATGATCACGTAGCTAACATCTACTGGTCACGTGACTGATCATGCAAAGTACGAATTGATCATGCACAGATCACGTGACTGATCATGTCCTGATCACGTGACTGATCATGCACTGATCACGCTATCATGCACTGCTCACGTGGCTGATCATGCAATGATCACGTGACTGATCAGCACTGATCACGGCTATTATGCACTGTCACGTGGCTGATAATACAATGATCACATAGCTACCATGTACTGGTCATGGCTGATCATACTGATCACGAATTGATCACGCACTGATCACTGGCTGATCACACACTGATCACGTGACTGATCATGCACTGTTCACATGACTGATCATGCACTGATCACTTGGCTATCATGCACTGATTATATGGATATCATGCACTGTCACGTGGCTTATCACACATATCACATGACTGATCATGCACTGATCACGTGGCTATCATGGCCTGATCACGGCTATCATGCACTGATCACGTGGCTGATCATGCACTGATCACGTGGCTGATCATGAACTGATCACGTGGCTATCATGCACTTCACGTGGCTGATCATGCAAATCACGCAGCTTATATAATGGTCACATGACTGATCTGCCGTGATCACGTAATTGATCATGCACTGATCACCTGGCTTATCATGCATTGATCATGTGACTGATCATGTGCTGATCATGTTTGTGTCATACACTGATCATGTGCTCTGGAAGTAATGAACAAAGAGCTGAGTAAGCAGGAATCATTCAGCAGGCAAAATCATGGAACTCAGCTCTGAGAAATCATGCTGCTCAGCTGGCAATAATCAAGTAGAGAGCAGGCAGGAATTACGCATTACATGGCAATTGTCAAGGAGATGACAGGCAGGAATTGTGCAGCTCAGCTGGCAAGTCAAGCAGATGAGCAGACAGAAATAAGGCAGCTCACAGGCCCTGATCACGTGACTGAGCATGCACTGTTCACGTGGCTGATCACACCATCACGTGACTGATCATCCACTGATCACGGGCTCTCATGCACTGATCACGTGTTTATCAGGCAATCAGTGACTGACAGGCGCTGATCATGGACTGCACGCACTGATCACGGGCTATCATGCACTGATCACGTGACTGGATGCACTGATGACGGGCTATCATGCACTGATCACTTGGCTGGTCATACACTTACGTTGCTGGTCATGCACTGATCACGGCTGATCATGCACTGATCACGTGACTGATCAAGCCTTGATCATGTGGCTGATCATGCACTGATCACGTGGCTATCATGCACTGCTCACGTGGCTGATCATGCAATGTCACAGCTACCATGTACTAGTCACATGACTGATGATGCACTGATCACGTGACTGATCATGCACTGATCATGGCTATCATGCACTATCACGTGGCTGATCATGCAATGATCATGTAGCTACCATGTACCGGTCACATGACTGACCATACACCCATCAGGTGACTGATCGCACTGATCATGCTATCATGCAGTGATCACGAGACTGATCATGCACTGATCACGTCTATATCATGCACTGATCACATGACTGCCCATGCACTGATCACGTGGATGATTATACACTGATCATGTGACAGATCATGCAGTGATCACATGGCGATCATGCACTGATCATGGCTGATCATACCTGCTCCGAACGGATCATGCACTGATCACGTGGCATCATGCACTGCTCACGTGGCTGATCATGCAATGATCAGTAGCTACCATGTACTGTCACTGAGTGATCATGCACTGATCACGTAATTGATCATGCACTGATCAGGTGACTATCATGCACTGTTCACGTGACTGATCACTGATCATGTGACTGATCATGCACTGATCTCATGGCTATCATGCATGGCTCATGTGGCTGATCATGCAATGATCACCAGCTACCATGTACTGTCATGACTGATCATGCACTGATCACGAATTGATCATGCACTGATCAGGTGACTTATCATGCACTGTTCACGTGACTGATCATGCACTGATCATGTGACTGATCATGCACTGATCTCATGGCTATCATGCATGGCTCACGTGGCTGATCATGCAATGATCACTAGCTACCATGTACTGGTCACGTGACTGATCATGCACTGATCACGAATTGATCATGCACTGATCATGGCTGATCATGCACTGATCACGGGCTGATCATACACTGGTCACGTGACGGATCATGCACTGATCACGGGAGTGATCATGCACTGATCACTTGGCTGGTCATACACTTATCACGTGACTGACTGCACGATCACGTGGCTGATCATGCACTGATCACGTGGCTATCATGCACTCCTCACGTGGCTGATCATGCAATGTTCATGTAGCTACCATGTACCGGTCACGGACTGATCATACACCATCAGGTGACTGATCATGCACTGATCACGGACTATAATGCACTGATCACGTGGCGGATCAAACACTGTTCACGTGCCTCGTCATGCACAGGTCACGTGACTAATCATGAACTGATCAGGTGTCTATAATTCACTGATCACGTGGATATCATGCACTGATTACGTGCCTGTCATGCACAGATCACGTGACTAATCATGAACTGATCACATAGGTATCATGCAGTGATCACGTGGCTGATCATACACTGTTCACGTGTCTGACCATGCACTGCTCACGTGGCTGATCATACACTGCTCACGTAACTGATCATGCACTGATCACGTGGCTATCATGCAGTGATCACGTGGCTGATCATACACTGATCACGTGCCTGGTCATGCACAGATCACGTGACTGATCATGCACTGATCACGTGGCTATCATGCACTGATCACGTGGCTAATCATGCAATGATCACGTAGCTATCATGTACTGGTCACATGACTGATCATACACTGATCACGTAATTGATCATGCACTGATCACGTGGCTGATCATGCACTGATCACGTGACTGATCATGCACTGATCACGTGACTGATCATGCACTGATCATTTGGCTATCATGCATTGATTACTTGGCTGATCATACACTGATCACGTGACTGATAAAGCACTGATCATCTGGCTATCATGCACTCATTACTTGGCTATCGTTAACTGATCACGTGGTTGATCATACACTGATCACGAGACTGATCATGCACTGACCACGTCTATATCATGCACTGATCACATGACTGCCCATGCACTGATCATGTGGATGATCATACACTGATCATGTGTCAGATCATGCAGTGATCACGTGGCGATCATGCACAGATCAAGTGGCTGATCATACTATGCTCCCGAAACTGATCATGCACTGATCACGTGGCTGTCATGCACTGCTCACGTGGCTGATCATGCACTGTTCACGTGACTGATCATGGACTGATCACATGGCTCTCATGCACTGATTACTTGGCTGGTCATACACTGAACACGTGCCTTGTCATGCACTGATCACGTGGCTGATCATGCACTGATCACGTAATTGATCATGCACTGATCATGTGGCTGATAATGCACTGCTCACGTGTCTGGTCATGCAATGATCACGTAGCTACCATATAATGGTCACGTGATTCATCATGCACAGATCACGTAAATGATCATGCACTGTTCACGTGACTGATTATGTACTGATCACGTGCCTGGTCATGCACTGATCACGTGGCTGATCATGCACTGATCACGTGACTGATCAGGCACTGATCACGTGGCTGAACATGCACTGATCACGTGGCTATAACGCACTGCTCACGTAGCTGATCATGCAATGATCACGTAGCTACCATGTACTGGTCACGTGACTAATCATACACCCATCAGATGACTGACCATGCACTGATCACGTGCCTATCATGCACTGTTCACGTGGCTGATCATACACTGATCACCTGCCTGGTCATGCACAGATCACGTGACTAATCATGAACTGATCACGTGGCTATCATGCACTGATCACCTGGCTGATCATGCACTGATCACGTGGCTGCTCATACACTGCTCATGTAGCTGATCATGCACTGATCACGTGTCTATCATGCAGTGCTCACGTGGCTGATCCTGCAATGATCACTTAGCTAACATGTACTGGTCACGTGACTGATCATGCAGTGGTAAAGTAATTGATTGTGCACTGATCACGTGGCTGATCACACAGTATCACGTGACTGATCTTGCACTGATCACGTGGCTATCATGCACTGATCACGTGGCTATCATGCACTGATCACATGGCTGATCATGCAATGATCACATAGCTACCATGTACTGGTCACGTGACTGATCATGCACTGATCACGTGGCTATCATGCACTGCTCACGTGGCTGATCTTGCAATGATCACGTAGCAACCATGTACTTGTCACGTGACTGATCATGCACTGATCACATAATTGATCCTGCACTGATCACGTGGCTGATCACACATATATCTCGTGACTGATCATGCTCTGATCACAAGGCTCTCATGCACTGATCACGTGGCTATCATGCACTGATCACGTGGATATCATGCACTGATCACGTGGCTGATCACAAACGTATCACGTGACTGATCATGCAATGATATGGTGGCTCTCATGCACTGATCACGGGCTATCATGCACTGGTATCATGCACTGATCACGTGGCTGATCACACACGTATCACGTGACTGATCATGCACTGATCACGTGGCTCTCATACACTGATCACGTGGCTATCATGCACTGATCACGTGGCTGATCATGCAATGATCACGTAGCTACCATGTACTTGTCACATGACTGATCATGCACTGATCACATAATTGACCCGGCACTGATCACGTGGCTGATCACACATATATCTCGTGACTGATCATGCACTGATCACAAGGCTCTCATGCACTGATCACGTGGCTATCATGCACTGATCACGTGGCTATCATGCACTGATCACGTGGCTATCCTGTATTGATCACGTGGATATCATGCACTGATCACGTGGCTGATCACACACGTATCACATGACTGATCATGTACAGATCACGTGACTAATCATGAAGTGATCACGTGGCTATCCTGTACTGATCACGTGAATATCATGCACTGATCACGTGGCTGATCACACACGTATCACGTGACTGATCATGCACTGATCACGTGGCTATCATGCACTGATCACGTGGCAATCATGCACTGATCACGTGGCTGATTATGCAATGATCACGTAATTGATCATTCATTGATCACGTGGCTGATCATGCACTGATACCGTGACTGATCATGCACTGATCACGTGACTGATCATGCACTGATCACGTGACGGATCATGCACTGATCATGTGACTGATCATGCGCTCATCATGTTTGCTATCATACACTGATGAAGTGCCTCTGGAGGCAATATACAAAGAGCAGAGTAGGCAGGAATCATACAGTCAGCAGGCAATAATCATTGAACTCAGGTGTGAGGAATCATACTGCTCAGCTGGCAATAATCAAGCAGCTGAGCAGGCAGGAATTACGCAGCACATCTGGCAATTGTGAAGCAGATGACAGGCAGGAATCTTGCAGCTCAGATTGCAATTGTCAAGCAGATGAACAGACAGTAATCACGCAGCTCAGCAGACCCTGATCACGTGACTGAGCATGCACTGTTCACGTGGCTGATCACACACCTCTCACGTGACTGATCATGCACTGATCACGTGGCACTCATGCACTGATCACATGGCTGATCATACTCTGCTCACGTAACTGATCATGCACATATCACGTGGCCATCATGCACTGCTCAAGTGGCTGGTCATGCAATGATCACTTAGCTACCATATACTGGTCACGTGATTCATCATGCACAGATCACGTAAATGATCATGCACTGTTCAAGTGACTGATCATGTACTGATCACGTGACTGATCATGCACTGATCACATGGCTATCATGCACTGCTCACGTGGCTGATCATGCAGTGATCATGTAGCATCCATGTACTGGTCACGTGACTGATCATGCACTGATCACGTAATTGATCCTGAACTGATCACGTGGCTCATCATGCACTGATCAGGTGACTGTTCACCCACTGATCACTTGACTGATCATGTACTGATCACGTGGCTATAATGCACTGATCACGTGGCTGATCATACACTGTTCACGAGCCAGGTCATGCACAGATCACGTGACTAATCATGAACTGATCACGTGGCTATAATTCACTGATCACGTGGATTTCATACAGTGATTACGTTCCTGTCATGCACAGATGACGTGACTAATCATGAACTGATCACGTAGGCATCATGCACTGATCACGTT
This sequence comes from Bos javanicus, assembly GCF_032452875.1. Lineage (NCBI taxonomy): Eukaryota > Metazoa > Chordata > Mammalia > Artiodactyla > Bovidae > Bos > Bos javanicus. Next base: position 27,662 of record NW_026893754.1, on the reverse strand, counting down.
GCTGATCATACACTGTTAACGTGTCTGATCATGCACTGATCACGTGGCTGATCATACACTGCTCATGTAGCTGATCATGCACTTATGACGTGTCTATCATGCAGTGCTCACGTGGCTGATCCTGCAATGATCACGTAGCTAACATCTACTGGTCACGTGACTGATCATGCAAAGGTAACGTAATTGATCATGCACAGATCACGTGACTGATCGTGTCCTGATCACGTGACTGATCATGCACTGATCACGTGGCTATCATGCACTGCTCACGTGGCTGATCATGCAATGTTCATGTAGCTACCATGTACCGGTCACGTGACTGATCATACACCCATCAGGTGACTGATCATGCACTGATCACGTGGCTATCATGCAGTGATCACGAGACTGATCATGCACTGATCACGTCTATATCATGCACTGATCACATGACTGCCCATGCACTGATCACGTGGATGATTATACACTGATCACGTGACTGATCATCCACTGATCACGTGGCTCTCATGCACTGATCACGTGTTTATCAGGCAATGATCAGTGACTGACAGGCGCTGATCATGGGACTGTGCACGCACTGATCACGTGGCTATCATGCACTGATCACGTGACTGGGAATGCACTGATGACGTGGCTATCATGCACTGATCACTTGGCTGGTCATACACTGATTACGTTGCTGGTCATGCACTGATCACGTGGCTGATCATGCACTGATCACGTGACTGATCAAGCCTTGATCATGTGGCTGATCATGCACTGATCACGTGGCTATCATGCACTGCTCACGTGGCTGATCATGCAATGTTCACACAGCTACCATGTACTAGTCACATGACTGATGATGCACTGATCACGTGACTGATCATGCACTGATCACTTGGCTATCATGCACTACTCACGTGGCTGATCATGCAATGATCATGTAGCTACCATGTACCGGTCACATGACTGACCATACACCCATCAGGTGACTGATCATGCACTGATCACGTGGCTATCATGCAGTGATCACGAGACTGATCATGCACTGATCACGTCTATATCATGCACTGATCACATGACTGCCCATGCACTGATCACGTGGATGATTATACACTGATCATGTGACAGATCATGCAGTGATCACATGGCGATCATGCACTGATCAAGTGGCTGATCATACTCTGCTCCGAAACGGATCATGCACTGATCACGTGGCTATCATGCACTGCTCACGTGGCTGATCATGCAATGATCATGTAGCTACCATGTACTGGTCACGTGAGTGATCATGCACTGATCACGTAATTGATCATGCACTGATCAGGTGACTTATCATGCACTGTTCACGTGACTGATCATGCACTGATCATGTGACTGATCATGCACTGATCTCATGGCTATCATGCATGGCTCATGTGGCTGATCATGCAATGATCACCTAGCTACCATGTACTGGTCACGTGACTGATCATGCACTGATCACGTAATTGATCATGCACTGATCAGGTGACTTATCATGCACTGTTCACGTGACTGATCATGCACTGATCATGTGACTGATCATGCACTGATCTCATGGCTATCATGCATGGCTCACGTGGCTGATCATGCAATGATCACCTAGCTACCATGTACTGGTCACGTGACTGATCATGCACTGATCACGTAATTGATCATGCACTGATCATGTGGCTGATCATGCACTGATCACGTGGCTGATCATACACTGGTCACGTGACGGATCATGCACTGATCACGGGAGTGATCATGCACTGATCACTTGGCTGGTCATACACTTATCACGTGACTGATCATGCACTGATCACGTGGCTGATCATGCACTGATCACGTGGCTATCATGCACTCCTCACGTGGCTGATCATGCAATGTTCATGTAGCTACCATGTACCGGTCACGTGACTGATCATACACCCATCAGGTGACTGATCATGCACTGATCACGTGACTATAATGCACTGATCACGTGGCGGATCAAACACTGTTCACGTGCCTCGTCATGCACAGGTCACGTGACTAATCATGAACTGATCAGGTGTCTATAATTCACTGATCACGTGGATATCATGCACTGATTACGTGCCTGTCATGCACAGATCACGTGACTAATCATGAACTGATCACATAGGTATCATGCAGTGATCACGTGGCTGATCATACACTGTTCACGTGTCTGACCATGCACTGCTCACGTGGCTGATCATACACTGCTCACGTAACTGATCATGCACTGATCACGTGGCTATCATGCAGTGATCACGTGGCTGATCATACACTGATCACGTGCCTGGTCATGCACAGATCACGTGACTGATCATGCACTGATCACGTGGCTATCATGCACTGATCACGTGGCTAATCATGCAATGATCACGTAGCTATCATGTACTGGTCACATGACTGATCATACACTGATCACGTAATTGATCATGCACTGATCACGTGGCTGATCATGCACTGATCACGTGACTGATCATGCACTGATCACGTGACTGATCATGCACTGATCATTTGGCTATCATGCATTGATTACTTGGCTGATCATACACTGATCACGTGACTGATAAAGCACTGATCATCTGGCTATCATGCACTCATTACTTGGCTATCGTTAACTGATCACGTGGTTGATCATACACTGATCACGAGACTGATCATGCACTGACCACGTCTATATCATGCACTGATCACATGACTGCCCATGCACTGATCATGTGGATGATCATACACTGATCATGTGTCAGATCATGCAGTGATCACGTGGCGATCATGCACAGATCAAGTGGCTGATCATACTATGCTCCCGAAACTGATCATGCACTGATCACGTGGCTGTCATGCACTGCTCACGTGGCTGATCATGCACTGTTCACGTGACTGATCATGGACTGATCACATGGCTCTCATGCACTGATTACTTGGCTGGTCATACACTGAACACGTGCCTTGTCATGCACTGATCACGTGGCTGATCATGCACTGATCACGTAATTGATCATGCACTGATCATGTGGCTGATAATGCACTGCTCACGTGTCTGGTCATGCAATGATCACGTAGCTACCATATAATGGTCACGTGATTCATCATGCACAGATCACGTAAATGATCATGCACTGTTCACGTGACTGATTATGTACTGATCACGTGCCTGGTCATGCACTGATCACGTGGCTGATCATGCACTGATCACGTGACTGATCAGGCACTGATCACGTGGCTGAACATGCACTGATCACGTGGCTATAACGCACTGCTCACGTAGCTGATCATGCAATGATCACGTAGCTACCATGTACTGGTCACGTGACTAATCATACACCCATCAGATGACTGACCATGCACTGATCACGTGCCTATCATGCACTGTTCACGTGGCTGATCATACACTGATCACCTGCCTGGTCATGCACAGATCACGTGACTAATCATGAACTGATCACGTGGCTATCATGCACTGATCACCTGGCTGATCATGCACTGATCACGTGGCTGCTCATACACTGCTCATGTAGCTGATCATGCACTGATCACGTGTCTATCATGCAGTGCTCACGTGGCTGATCCTGCAATGATCACTTAGCTAACATGTACTGGTCACGTGACTGATCATGCAGTGGTAAAGTAATTGATTGTGCACTGATCACGTGGCTGATCACACAGTATCACGTGACTGATCTTGCACTGATCACGTGGCTATCATGCACTGATCACGTGGCTATCATGCACTGATCACATGGCTGATCATGCAATGATCACATAGCTACCATGTACTGGTCACGTGACTGATCATGCACTGATCACGTGGCTATCATGCACTGCTCACGTGGCTGATCTTGCAATGATCACGTAGCAACCATGTACTTGTCACGTGACTGATCATGCACTGATCACATAATTGATCCTGCACTGATCACGTGGCTGATCACACATATATCTCGTGACTGATCATGCTCTGATCACAAGGCTCTCATGCACTGATCACGTGGCTATCATGCACTGATCACGTGGATATCATGCACTGATCACGTGGCTGATCACAAACGTATCACGTGACTGATCATGCAATGATATGGTGGCTCTCATGCACTGATCACGGGCTATCATGCACTGGTATCATGCACTGATCACGTGGCTGATCACACACGTATCACGTGACTGATCATGCACTGATCACGTGGCTCTCATACACTGATCACGTGGCTATCATGCACTGATCACGTGGCTGATCATGCAATGATCACGTAGCTACCATGTACTTGTCACATGACTGATCATGCACTGATCACATAATTGACCCGGCACTGATCACGTGGCTGATCACACATATATCTCGTGACTGATCATGCACTGATCACAAGGCTCTCATGCACTGATCACGTGGCTATCATGCACTGATCACGTGGCTATCATGCACTGATCACGTGGCTATCCTGTATTGATCACGTGGATATCATGCACTGATCACGTGGCTGATCACACACGTATCACATGACTGATCATGTACAGATCACGTGACTAATCATGAAGTGATCACGTGGCTATCCTGTACTGATCACGTGAATATCATGCACTGATCACGTGGCTGATCACACACGTATCACGTGACTGATCATGCACTGATCACGTGGCTATCATGCACTGATCACGTGGCAATCATGCACTGATCACGTGGCTGATTATGCAATGATCACGTAATTGATCATTCATTGATCACGTGGCTGATCATGCACTGATACCGTGACTGATCATGCACTGATCACGTGACTGATCATGCACTGATCACGTGACGGATCATGCACTGATCATGTGACTGATCATGCGCTCATCATGTTTGCTATCATACACTGATGAAGTGCCTCTGGAGGCAATATACAAAGAGCAGAGTAGGCAGGAATCATACAGTCAGCAGGCAATAATCATTGAACTCAGGTGTGAGGAATCATACTGCTCAGCTGGCAATAATCAAGCAGCTGAGCAGGCAGGAATTACGCAGCACATCTGGCAATTGTGAAGCAGATGACAGGCAGGAATCTTGCAGCTCAGATTGCAATTGTCAAGCAGATGAACAGACAGTAATCACGCAGCTCAGCAGACCCTGATCACGTGACTGAGCATGCACTGTTCACGTGGCTGATCACACACCTCTCACGTGACTGATCATGCACTGATCACGTGGCACTCATGCACTGATCACATGGCTGATCATACTCTGCTCACGTAACTGATCATGCACATATCACGTGGCCATCATGCACTGCTCAAGTGGCTGGTCATGCAATGATCACTTAGCTACCATATACTGGTCACGTGATTCATCATGCACAGATCACGTAAATGATCATGCACTGTTCAAGTGACTGATCATGTACTGATCACGTGACTGATCATGCACTGATCACATGGCTATCATGCACTGCTCACGTGGCTGATCATGCAGTGATCATGTAGCATCCATGTACTGGTCACGTGACTGATCATGCACTGATCACGTAATTGATCCTGAACTGATCACGTGGCTCATCATGCACTGATCAGGTGACTGTTCACCCACTGATCACTTGACTGATCATGTACTGATCACGTGGCTATAATGCACTGATCACGTGGCTGATCATACACTGTTCACGAGCCAGGTCATGCACAGATCACGTGACTAATCATGAACTGATCACGTGGCTATAATTCACTGATCACGTGGATTTCATACAGTGATTACGTTCCTGTCATGCACAGATGACGTGACTAATCATGAACTGATCACGTAGGCATCATGCACTGATCACGTTGCTGATCATACACTGTTAACGTGTCTGATCATGCACTGATCACGTGGCTGATCATACACTGCTCATGTAGCTGATCATGCACTTATGACGTGTCTATCATGCAGTGCTCACGTGGCTGATCCTGCAATGATCACGTAGCTAACATCTACTGGTCACGTGACTGATCATGCAAAGGTAACGTAATTGATCATGCACAGATCACGTGACTGATCGTGTCCTGATCACGTGACTGATCATGCACTGATCACGTGGCTATCATGCACTGCTCACGTGGCTGATCATGCAATGTTCATGTAGCTACCATGTACCGGTCACGTGACTGATCATACACCCATCAGGTGACTGATCATGCACTGATTACGTGGCTATCATGCAGTGATCACGAGACTGATCATGCACTGATCACGTCTATATCATGCACTGATCACATGACTGCCCATGCACTGATCACGTGGATGATTATACACTGATCATGTGACAGATCATGCAGTGATCACATGGCGATCATGCACTGATCAAGTGGCTGATCATACTCTGCTCCCGAAACGGATCATGCACTGATCACGTGGCTATCATGCACTGCTCACGTGGCTGATCATGCAATGATCATGTAGCTACCATGTACTGGTCACGTGAGTGATCATGCACTGATCACGTAATTGATCATGCACTGATCAGGTGACTTATCATGCACTGTTCCCGTGACTGATCATGCACTGATCATGTGACTGATCATGCACTGATCTCATGGCTATCATGCATGGCTCATGTGGCTGATCATGCAATGATCACCTAGCTACCATGTACTGGTCACGTGACTGATCATGCACTGATCACGTAATTGATCATGCACTGATCAGGTGACTTATCATGCACTGTTCACGTGACTGATCATGCACTGATCATGTGACTGATCATGCACTGATCTCATGGCTATCATGCATGGCTCACGTGGCTGATCATGCAATGATCACCTAGCTACCATGTACTGGTCACGTGACTGATCATGCACTGATCACGTAATTGATCATGCACTGATCATGTGGCTGATCATGCACTGATCACGTGGCTGATCATACACTGGTCACGTGACGGATCATGCACTGATCACGGGAGTGATCATGCACTAATCACTTGGCTGGTCATACACTTATCACGTGACTGATCATGCACTGATCACGTGGCTGATCATGCACTGATCACGTGGCTATCATGCACTCCTCACGTGGCTGATCATGCAATGTTCATGTAGCTACCATGTACCGGTCACGTGACTGATCATACACCCATCAGGTGACTGATCATGCACTGATCACGTGACTATAATGCACTGATCACGTGGCGGATCAAACACTGTTCACGTGCCTCGTCATGCACAGGTCACGTGACTAATCATGAACTGATCAGGTGTCTATAATTCACTGATCACGTGGATATCATGCACTGATTACGTGCCTGTCATGCACAGATCACGTGACTAATCATGAACTGATCACATAGGTATCATGCAGTGATCACGTGGCTGATCATACACTGTTCACGTGTCTGACCATGCACTGCTCACGTGGCTGATCATACACTGCTCACGTAACTGATCATGCACTGATCACGTGGCTATCATGCAGTGATCACGTGGCTGATCATACACTGATCACGTGCCTGGTCATGCACAGATCACGTGACTGATCATGCACTGATCACGTGGCTATCATGCACTGATCACGTGGCTAATCATGCAATGATCACGTAGCTATCATGTACTGGTCACATGACTGATCATACACTGATCACGTAATTGATCATGCACTGATCACGTGGCTGATCATGCACTGATCACGTGACTGATCATGCACTGATCACGTGACTGATCATGCACTGATCATTTGGCTATCATGCATTGATTACTTGGCTGATCATACACTGATCACGTGACTGATAAAGCACTGATCATCTGGCTATCATGCACTCATTACTTGGCTATCGTTAACTGATCACGTGGTTGATCATACACTGATCACGAGACTGATCATGCACTGACCACGTCTATATCATGCACTGATCACATGACTGCCCATGCACTGATCATGTGGATGATCATACACTGATCATGTGTCAGATCATGCAGTGATCACGTGGCGATCATGCACAGATCAAGTGGCTGATCATACTATGCTCCCGAAACTGATCATGCACTGATCACGTGGCTGTCATGCACTGCTCACGTGGCTGATCATGCACTGTTCACGTGACTGATCATGGACTGATCACATGGCTCTCATGCACTGATTACTTGGCTGGTCATACACTGAACACGTGCCTTGTCATGCACTGATCACGTGGCTGATCATGCACTGATCACGTAATTGATCATGCACTGATCATGTGGCTGATAATGCACTGCTCACGTGTCTGGTCATGCAATGATCACGTAGCTACCATATAATGGTCACGTGATTCATCATGCACAGATCACGTAAATGATCATGCACTGTTCACGTGACTGATTATGTACTGATCACGTGCCTGGTCATGCACTGATCACGTGGCTGATCATGCACTGATCACGTGACTGATCAGGCACTGATCACGTGGCTGAACATGCACTGATCACGTGGCTATAACGCACTGCTCACGTAGCTGATCATGCAATGATCACGTAGCTACCATGTACTGGTCACGTGACTAATCATACACCCATCAGATGACTGACCATGCACTGATCACGTGCCTATCATGCACTGTTCACGTGGCTGATCATACACTGATCACCTGCCTGGTCATGCACAGATCACGTGACTAATCATGAACTGATCACGTGGCTATCATGCACTGATCACCTGGCTGATCATGCACTGATCACGTGGCTGCTCATACACTGCTCATGTAGCTGATCATGCACTGATCACGTGTCTATCATGCAGTGCTCACGTGGCTGATCCTGCAATGATCACTTAGCTAACATGTACTGGTCACGTGACTGATCATGCAGTGGTAAAGTAATTGATTGTGCACTGATCACGTGGCTGATCACACAGTATCACGTGACTGATCTTGCACTGATCACGTGGCTATCATGCACTGATCACGTGGCTATCATGCACTGATCACATGGCTGATCATGCAATGATCACATAGCTACCATGTACTGGTCACGTGACTGATCATGCACTGATCACGTGGCTATCATGCACTGCTCACGTGGCTGATCTTGCAATGATCACGTAGCAACCATGTACTTGTCACGTGACTGATCATGCACTGATCACATAATTGATCCTGCACTGATCACGTGGCTGATCACACATATATCTCGTGACTGATCATGCTCTGATCACAAGGCTCTCATGCACTGATCACGTGGCTATCATGCACTGATCACGTGGATATCATGCACTGATCACGTGGCTGATCACAAACGTATCACGTGACTGATCATGCAATGATATGGTGGCTCTCATGCACTGATCACGGGCTATCATGCACTGGTATCATGCACTGATCACGTGGCTGATCACACACGTATCACGTGACTGATCATGCACTGATCACGTGGCTCTCATACACTGATCACGTGGCTATCATGCACTGATCACGTGGCTGATCATGCAATGATCACGTAGCTACCATGTACTTGTCACATGACTGATCATGCACTGATCACATAATTGACCCGGCACTGATCACGTGGCTGATCACACATATATCTCGTGACTGATCATGCACTGATCACAAGGCTCTCATGCACTGATCACGTGGCTATCATGCACTGATCACGTGGCTATCATGCACTGATCACGTGGCTATCCTGTATTGATCACGTGGATATCATGCACTGATCACGTGGCTGATCACACACGTATCACATGACTGATCATGTACAGATCACGTGACTAATCATGAAGTGATCACGTGGCTATCCTGTACTGATCACGTGAATATCATGCACTGATCACGTGGCTGATCACACACGTATCACGTGACTGATCATGCACTGATCACGTGGCTATCATGCACTGATCACGTGGCAATCATGCACTGATCACGTGGCTGATTATGCAATGATCACGTAATTGATCATTCATTGATCACGTGGCTGATCATGCACTGATACCGTGACTGATCATGCACTGATCACGTGACTGATCATGCACTGATCACGTGACGGATCATGCACTGATCATGTGACTGATCATGCGCTCATCATGTTTGCTATCATACACTGATGAAGTGCCTCTGGAGGCAATATACAAAGAGCAGAGTAGGCAGGAATCATACAGTCAGCAGGCAATAATCATTGAACTCAGGTGTGAGGAATCATACTGCTCAGCTGGCAATAATCAAGCAGCTGAGCAGGCAGGAATTACGCAGCACATCTGCAATGTGAAGCAGATGACAGGCAGGAATCTTGCAGCTCAGATTGCAATTGTCAAGCAGATGAACAGACAGTAATCACGCAGCTCAGCAGACCCTGATCACGTGACTGAGCATGCACTGTTCACGTGGCTGATCACACACCTCTCACGTGACTGATCATGCACTGATCACGTGGCACTCATGCACTGATCACATGGCTGATCATACTCTGCTCACGTAACTGATCATGCACATATCACGTGGCCATCATGCACTGCTCAAGTGGCTGGTCATGCAATGATCACTTAGCTACCATATACTGGTCACGTGATTCATCATGCACAGATCACGTAAATGATCATGCACTGTTCAAGTGACTGATCATGTACTGATCACGTGACTGATCATGCACTGATCACATGGCTATCATGCACTGCTCACGTGGCTGATCATGCAGTGATCATGTAGCATCCATGTACTGGTCACGTGACTGATCATGCACTGATCACGTAATTGATCCTGAACTGATCACGTGGCTCATCATGCACTGATCAGGTGACTGTTCACCCACTGATCACTTGACTGATCATGTACTGATCACGTGGCTATAATGCACTGATCACGTGGCTGATCATACACTGTTCACGAGCCAGGTCATGCACAGATCACGTGACTAATCATGAACTGATCACGTGGCTATAATTCACTGATCACGTGGATTTCATACAGTGATTACGTTCCTGTCATGCACAGATGACGTGACTAATCATGAACTGATCACGTAGGCATCATGCACTGATCACGTTGCTGATCATACACTGTTAACGTGTCTGATCATGCACTGATCACGTGGCTGATCATACACTGCTCATGTAGCTGATCATGCACTTATGACGTGTCTATCATGCAGTGCTCACGTGGCTGATCCTGCAATGATCACGTAGCTAACATCTACTGGTCACGTGACTGATCATGCAAAGGTAACGTAATTGATCATGCACAGATCACGTGACTGATCGTGTCCTGATCACGTGACTGATCATGCACTGATCACGTGGCTATCATGCACTGCTCACGTGGCTGATCATGCAATGTTCATGTAGCTACCATGTACCGGTCACGTGACTGATCATACACCCATCAGGTGACTGATCATGCACTGATCACGTGACTATAATGCACTGATCACGTGGCGGATCAAACACTGTTCACGTGCCTCGTCATGCACAGGTCACGTGACTAATCATGAACTGATCAGGTGTCTATAATTCACTGATCACGTGGATATCATGCACTGATTACGTGCCTGTCATGCACAGATCACGTGACTAATCATGAACTGATCACATAGGTATCATGCAGTGATCACGTGGCTGATCATACACTGTTCACGTGTCTGACCATGCACTGCTCACGTGGCTGATCATACACTGCTCACGTAACTGATCATGCACTGATCACGTGGCTATCATGTAGTGATCACGTGGCTGATCATACACTGATCACGTGCCTGGTCATGCACAGATCACGTGACTGATCATGCACTGATCACGTGGCTATCATGCACTGATCACGTGGCTAATCATGCAATGATCACGTAGCTATCATGTACTGGTCACATGACTGATCATACACTGATCACGTAATTGATCATGCACTGATCACGTGGCTGATCATGCACTGATCACGTGACTGATCATGCACTGATCACGTGACTGATCATGCACTGATCATTTGGCTATCATGCATTGATTACTTGGCTGATCATACACTGATCACGTGACTGATAAAGCACTGATCATCTGGCTATCATGCACTCATTACTTGGCTATCGTTAACTGATCACGTGGTTGATCATACACTGATCACGAGACTGATCATGCACTGACCACGTCTATATCATGCACTGATCACATGACTGCCCATGCACTGATCATGTGGATGATCATACACTGATCATGTGTCAGATCATGCAGTGATCACGTGGCGATCATGCACAGATCAAGTGGCTGATCATACTATGCTCCCGAAACTGATCATGCACTGATCACGTGGCTGTCATGCACTGCTCACGTGGCTGATCATGCACTGTTCACGTGACTGATCATGGACTGATCACATGGCTCTCATGCACTGATTACTTGGCTGGTCATACACTGAACACGTGCCTTGTCATGCACTGATCACGTGGCTGATCATGCACTGATCACGTAATTGATCATGCACTGATCATGTGGCTGATAATGCACTGCTCACGTGTCTGGTCATGCAATGATCACGTAGCTACCATATAATGGTCACGTGATTCATCATGCACAGATCACGTAAATGATCATGCACTGTTCACGTGACTGATTATGTACTGATCACGTGCCTGGTCATGCACTGATCACGTGGCTGATCATGCACTGATCACGTGACTGATCATGCACTGATCACGTGGCTGAACATGCACTGATCACGTGGCTATAACGCACTGCTCACGTATCTGATCATGCAATGATCACGTAGCTACCATGTACTGGTCACATGACTGATCATGCACTGATCTCGTGACTGATAATGCACTGATCACGTGGCTCTCATGCAATGATCATGTAGCTACTATGTACCGGTCACGTGACTAATCATACACCCATCAGATGACTGACCATGCACTGATCACGTGCCTATCATGCACTGTTCACGTGGCTGATCATACACTGATCACCTGCCTGGTCATGCACAGATCACGTGACTAATCATGAACTGATCACGTGGCTATCATGCACTGATCACCTGGCTGATCATGCACTGATCACGTGGCTGCTCATACACTGCTCATGTAGCTGATCATGCACTGATCACGTGTCTATCATGCAGTGCTCACGTGGCTGATCCTGCAATGATCACTTAGCTAACATGTACTGGTCACGTGACTGATCATGCAGTGGTAAAGTAATTGATTGTGCACTGATCACGTGGCTGATCACACAGTATCACGTGACTGATCTTGCACTGATCACGTGGCTATCATGCACTGATCACATGGCTGATCATGCAATGATCACATAGCTACCATGTACTGGTCACGTGACTGATCATGCACTGAACACGTGGCTATCATGCACTGCTCACGTGGCTGATCTTGCAATGATCACGTAGCAACCATGTACTTGTCACGTGACTGATCATGCACTGATCACATAATTGATCCTGCACTGATCACGTGGCTGATCACACATATATCTCGTGACTGATCATGCTCTGATCACAAGGCTCTCATGCACTGATCACGTGGCTATCATGCACTGATCACGTGGATATCATGCACTGATCACGTGGCTGATCACAAACGTATCACGTGACTGATCATGCAATGATATCGTGGCTCTCATGCACTGATCACGGGCTATCATGCACTGGTATCATGCACTGATCATGTGGCTGATCACACACGTATCACGTGACTGATCATGCACTGATCACGTGGCTCTCATACACTGATCACGTGGCTATCATGCACTGATCACGTGGCTGATCATGCAATGATCACGTAGCTACCATGTACTTGTCACATGACTGATCATGCACTGATCACATAATTGACCCGGCACTGATCACGTGGCTGATCACACATATATCTCGTGACTGATCATGCACTGATCACAAGGCTCTCATGCACTGATCACGTGGCTATCATGCACTGATCACGTGGCTATCATGCACTGATCACGTGGCTATCCTGTATTGATCACGTGGATATCATGCACTGATCACGTGGCTGATCACACACGTATCACATGACTGATCATGTACAGATCACGTGACTAATCATGAAGTGATCACGTGGCTATCCTGTACTGATCACGTGAATATCATGCACTGATCACGTGGCTGATCACACACGTATCACGTGACTGATCATGCACTGATCACGTGGCTATCATGCACTGATCACGTGGCAATCATGCACTGATCACGTGGCTGATTATGCAATGATCACGTAATTGATCATTCATTGATCACGTGGCTGATCATGCACTGATACCGTGACTGATCATGCACTGATCACGTGACTGATCATGCACTGATCACGTGACGGATCATGCACTGATCATGTGACTGATCATGCGCTCATCATGTTTGCTATCATACACTGATGAAGTGCCTCTGGAGGCAATATACAAAGAGCAGAGTAGGCAGGAATCATACAGTCAGCAGGCAATAATCATTGAACTCAGGTGTGAGGAATCATACTGCTCAGCTGGCAATAATCAAGCAGCTGAGCAGGCAGGAATTACGCAGCACATCTGGCAATTGTGAAGCAGATGACAGGCAGGAATCTTGCAGCTCAGATTGCAATTGTCAAGCAGATGAACAGACAGTAATCACGCAGCTCAGCAGACCCTGATCACGTGACTGAGCATGCACTGTTCACGTGGCTGATCACACACCTCTCACGTGACTGATCATGCACTGATCACGTGGCACTCATGCACTGATCACATGGCTGATCATACTCTGCTCACGTAACTGATCATGCACATATCACGTGGCCATCATGCACTGCTCAAGTGGCTGGTCATGCAATGATCACTTAGCTACCATATACTGGTCACGTGATTCATCATGCACAGATCACGTAAATGATCATGCACTGTTCAAGTGACTGATCATGTACTGATCACGTGACTGATCATGCACTGATCACATGGCTATCATGCACTGCTCACGTGGCTGATCATGCAGTGATCATGTAGCATCCATGTACTGGTCACGTGACTGATCATGCACTGATCACGTAATTGATCCTGAACTGATCACGTGGCTCATCATGCACTGATCAGGTGACTGTTCACCCACTGATCACTTGACTGATCATGTACTGATCACGTGGCTATAATGCACTGATCACGTGGCTGATCATACACTGTTCACGAGCCAGGTCATGCACAGATCACGTGACTAATCATGAACTGATCACGTGGCTATAATTCACTGATCACGTGGATTTCATACAGTGATTACGTTCCTGTCATGCACAGATCACGTGACTAATCATGAACTGATCACGTAGGCATCATGCACTGATCACGTTGCTGATCATACACTGTTAACGTGTCTGATCATGCACTGATCACGTGGCTGATCATACACTGCTCATGTAGCTGATCATGCACTTATGACGTGTCTATCATGCAGTGCTCACGTGGCTGATCTGCAATGATCACGTAGCTAACATCTACTGGTCACGTGACTGATCATGCAAAGGTAACGTAATTGATCATGCACAGATCACGTGACTGATCGTGTCCTGATCACGTGACTGATCATGCACTGATCACGTGGCTATCATGCACTGCTCACGTGGCTGATCATGCAATGATCACGTGACTGATCATGCACTGATCACGTGGCTATTATGCACTGCTCACGTGGCTGATAATACAATGATCACATAGCTACCAAGTACTGGTCACATGGCTGATCATGCACTGATCATGTAATTGATCACACACTGATCACGTGGCTGATCATACACTGATCACGTGACTGATCATGCACTGTTCACATGTCTGATCATGCACTGATCACGTGGCTATCATGCACTGATCACGTGGCTGATCATGCAATGATCACGTAGATACCATGTACTGGTCACATGACTAATCATGCACTGATCACGAAATTGATCATGCACTGATCACGTGGCTGATCATGCACTGATCACGTGACTGATCATGCACTGTTCACGTGGCTGATCATGAACTGATCACGTGGCTATCATGCACTTCTCACGTGGCTGATCATGCAATGATCACGCAGCTACCACGTAATGGTCACATGACTGATCATGCAGAGATCACGTAATTGATCATGCACTGATCACCTGGCTTATCATGCATTGATCATGTGACTGATCATGTGCTGATCATGTTTGGTGTCATACACTGATCATGTGCCTCTGGAGGTAATGAACAAAGAGCTGAGTAAGCAGGAATCAGTCAGCAGGCAATAATCATGGAACTCAGCTCTGAGAAATTATGCTGCTCAGCTGGCAATAATCAAGTAGAAGAGCAGGTAGGAATTACGCAGCACAGGTGGCAATTGTCAAGGAGATGACAGGCAGGAATTGTGCAGCTCAGCTGGCAATTGTCAAGCAGATGAGCAGACAGAAATAAGGCAGCTCAGCAGGCCCTGATCACGTGACTGAGCATGCACTGTTCACGTGGCTGATCACACACCTATCACATGACTGATCATGCACTGATTACGTGGCTCTCATGCACTGATCACGTGTTTATCAGGCAATGATCAGTGACTGACAGGCGCTGATCATGGGACTGTGCACGCACTGATCACGTGGCTATCATGCACTGATCACGTGACTGGGCATGCACTGATGACGTGGCTGTTCGGGCACTGATCACGTGTTTATCAGGCAGTGATCAGTGACTGACAGGCGCTGATCAGGGGACTGTGCACGCACTGATCAGGTGGCTGAACAGGAACTGACCACCTGACTGCGCATGCAGTGATCACGTGGCTGGTCGTTCACTGATCACGTGTTTATCATATGGTGATCACGTGACTGAGAGGCGCTGATCACGTGACTGTGCCGTCAGTGATCACGTGGCTGAGCATACACTGATAAGGTGACTGAGCATGCACTGATCATGTGCCGGGAGCCGGGGAGGCATTCCACTCTGGACAAAGGTCATGAGGAAGGAGGCTCGGCATACGCAAATGCGGGATCGAGCCTCAGGAGTCCACCCGGATATTCTCGAGCATCTGCCCCCCAAAAAAACCAGAGTCTGCCTACTGTATTGCTTTGTGCTCTCACCTCTGATTTCACTGGGGGCTGTCCCCCACCACCATCTCGCTCTCTCTGTCAAAGAGTTAACTTACAGCTCCAATTCATAAAGTTCCTTGTCATTCTTCCCTTTAACTTCCAGCTGAATCTCCATCTGGAGCGCGGAACCCACCACGCTTACTAATTATGCCTGGGCTGCTAAGACCCACTCGAGAAGGTGTCTAGGGTGAGCCACCTTTCGCTATTCGAGAGGGCGCCTGCGGCCTACGTAAGTGGTGCAAACTTCTTGTCTTGAAGATTGATTGGTCTTCCGCGTAAACCAAGCTACTCAGTCTCTTTTCTCCACCGAATTTTCCTACTGAGCTCTCCTCATACTATTATTCTTGACATCTCTGATTAGCATATAAATAGTCGCCTAGGCCATCTCTCCTTCGAATACCCTGGATCAGTTGGGGCTGGTCCCTGGCAGGTGGCGACCGAACAGGGACCTCAGGAGGCGATACTCAAAGAGCTGAGCAGACACGAACCACGCAATCAGCAGGCAATAAGCATGGAGCTAGCAGTGACGAATCATGCTGCTCAACTGGCAATAATCAAGCACGTGACCAGGCAGAAATCACGCAGCTCAGCTGGCAATTGTCAAGCAGATGAGCCGACAGGAATCACGCAGCTCAGATGGCAATTGTCATGCAGATGAGCTGGCAGGAATCACTCAGCACAGCAGGCCCTGATCACGTGACTCTGCAGGCACTGATCACGTGGCTGATCTAGTACAGATCACGTGACTGAGCATGCACTGATTACGTGGCTATCATGCACTGATGACGTGACTGCGCATGCACTGATGATGTGGTTGATCAGGCACTGATCACATGGCTCATCATGCACTTTCACGTGTTTATCAGGCAATGATCAGTGACTGACAGGCGCTGATCACGGGACTGTGCACGCACTGATCACATGGCTATCATGCACTGATCACGTGACTCCGCATGCACTGATGACATGGCTGTTCGGGCACTGATCACGTGTTTATCAGGCAGTGATCAGTGACTTACAGGCGCTGATCATGGGACTGTGCACGCACTGATCAGGTGGCTGATCAGGAACTGACCACCTGACTTCGCATGCAGTGATCACGTGGCTGGTCGTTCACTGATCACGTGTTTATCATACGGTGATCACGTGACTGAGAGGCGCTGATCACGTGACTGTGCCGTCAGTGATCACGTGGCTGAGCAGGCACTGATATCGTGACTGAGCATGCACTGATCATGTGCCGGGAGCCGGGGAGGCCTTCCACTCTTGACAAAGGTCATGAGGAAGGAGGCTCGGCATACGCAAATGCGGGAACGAGCCTCAGGAGTCCACCCGGATATTCTCGAGCATCTCCCCCCCCAAAAAAGCAGAGTCTGCCTACTGTATTACTTTGTGCTCTCACCTCTGATTTCACTGGGGGCTGTCCCCCACCACCATCTCGCTCTCTCTGTCAAAGAGTTAACTTACAGCTCCAATTCATAAAGTTCCTTGTCATTCTTCCCTTTAACTTCCAGCTGAATCTCCATCTGGAGCGCGGAACCCACCACGCTTACTAATTATGCCTGGGCTGCTAAGACCCACTCGAGAAGGTGTCTAGGGTGAGGCACCTTTCGCTATTCGAGAGGGCGCCTGCGGCCTACGTAAGTGGTGCAAACTTCTTGTCTTGAAGTTTGATTGGTCTTCCGCGTAAACCAAGCTACTCAGTCTCTTTTCTCCACCGAATTTTCCTACTGAGCTCTCCTCATACTATTATTCTTGACATCTCTGATTAGCATATAAATAGTCGCCTAGGCCATCTCTCCTTCGAATACCCTGGATCAGTTGGGGCTGGTCCCCGGCAGGTGGCGACCGAACAGGGACCTCAGGAGGCGATACTCAAAGAGCTGAGCAGACAAGAACCACGCAATCAGCAGGCAATAAGCATGGAGCTCAGCAGTGACGAATCATGCTGCTCAACTGGCAATAATCAAGCACGTGACCAGGCAGGAATCACGCAGCTCAGCTGGCAATTGTCAAGCAGATGAGCCGACAGGAATTACGCAGCTCAGATGGCAATTGTCATGCAGATGAGCCGGCAGGAATCACGCAGCTCAGCAGGCCCTGATCACGTGACTCTGCAGGCACTGATCACGTGGCTGATCAAGTCCAGATCACGTGACTGAGCATGCACTGATCACGTGGCTATCATGCACTGATGACGTGACTGCGCATGCACTGATGACGTGGCTGCCCATGCACTGATCACATGGCTCATCATGCACTGATCACGTGTTTATCAGGCAGTGATCAGTGACTGACAGGCGCTGATCATGGGACTGTGCACGCACTGATCACTTGGCTATCATGCACTGATCACGTGACTGCGCATGCACTGATAACGTGGCTGTTGGGGCACTGATCACGTGTTTATCAGGCAGTGATCAGTGACTGACAGGCGCTGATCAGGGGACTGTGCACGCACTGATCAGGTGGCTGATCAGGAACTGACCACCTGACTGCGCATGCAGTGATCACGTGGCTGGTCGTTCACTGATCACGTGTTTATCATAAGGTGATCACGTGACTGAGAGGCGCTGATCACGTGACTGTGCCGTCAGTGATCACGTGGCTGAGCAGGCACTGATATCGTGACTGAGCATGCACTGATCATGTGCCGGGAGCCGGGGAGGCCTTCCACTCTGGACAAAGGTCATGAGGAAGGAGGCTCGGCATACACAAATGCGGGATCGAGCCTCAGGAGTCCACCCGGATATTCTCGAGCATCTCCCCCCCAAAAAAACCAGTTTTTGCCTACTGTATTGCTTTGTGCTCTCACCTCTGATTTCACTGGGGGCTGTCCCCCAGCACCATCTCGCTCTCTCTGTCAAAGAGTTAACTTACATCTCCAATTCATAAAGTTCCTTGTCATTCTTCCCTTTAACTTCCAGCTGAGTCTCCATCTGGAGCGCGGAACCCACCACGCTTACTAATTATGCCTGGGCTGCTAAGACCCACTCGAGAAGGTGTCTAGGGTGAGGCACCTTTCGCTATTCGAGAGGGCGCCTGCGGCCTACGTAAGTGGTGCAAACTTCTTGTCTTGAAGTTTGATTGGTCTTCCGCGTAAACAAAGCTACTCAGTCTCTTTTCTCCACCGAATTTTCCTACTGAGCTCTCCTCATACTATTATTCTTGACATCTCTGATTAGCATATAAATAGTCGCCTAGGCCATCTCTCCTTCGAATACCCTGGATCAGTTGGGGTGGTCCCCGGCAGGTGGCGACCGAACAGGGACCTCAGGAGGCAATACTCAAAGAGCTGAGCAGACACGAACCACGCAATCAGCAGGCAATAAGCATGGAGCTCAGCAGTGACGAATCATGCTGCTCAACTGGCAATAATCAAGCACGTGACCAGGCAGGAATCACGCAGCTCAGATGGCAACTGTCATGCAGATTAGCCGGCAGGAATCACGCAGCTCAGCAGGCCCTGATCACGTGACTCTGCAGGCACTGATCACGTGGCTGATCAAGTCCAGATCACGTGACTGAGCATGCACTGATCACGTGGCTATCATGCACTGATGACGTGACTGCGCATGCACTGATGACGTGGCTGATCAGGCACTGATCACATGGCTCATCATGCACTGATCACGTGTTTATCAGGCAATGATTAGTGACTGACAGGCGCTGATCACGGGACTGTGCACGCACTGATCACGTGGCTATCATGCACTGATCACGTGACTGCGCATGCACTGATGACGTGGCTGATCGGGTACTGATCACGTGTTAATCAGGCAGTGATCAGTGACTGACAGGCGCTGATCAGGGGACTGTGCACGCACTGATCAGGTGGCTGATCAGGAACTGACCACCTGACTGCGCATGCAGTGATCACGTGGCTGGTCGTTCACTGAT
Source organism: Bos javanicus (assembly GCF_032452875.1). Classification (NCBI taxonomy): domain Eukaryota; kingdom Metazoa; phylum Chordata; class Mammalia; order Artiodactyla; family Bovidae; genus Bos; species Bos javanicus. Next base: position 6,782 of record NW_026893754.1, on the reverse strand, counting down.
CACGTGTTTATCATACGGTGATCACGTGACTGAGAGGCGCTGATCACGTGACTGTGCCGTCAGTGATCACGTGGCTGAGCAGGCACTGATATCGTGACTGAGCATGCACTGATCATGTGCCGGGAGCCGGGGAGGCCTTCCACTCTGGACAAAGGTCATGAGGAAGGAGGCTCGGCATACGCAAATGCGGGATCGAGCCTCAGGAGTCCACCCGGATATTCTCGAGCATCTCCCCCCCAAAAAATCGAGAGTCTGCCTACTGTATTGCTTTGTGCTCTCACCTCTGATTTCACTGGGGGCTGTCCCCCACCACCATCTCGCTCTCTCTGTCAAAGAGTTAACTTACAGCTCCAATTCATAAAGTTCCTTGTCATTCTTCCCTTTAACTTCCAGCTGAGTCTCCATCTGGAGCGCGGAACCCACCACGCTTACTAATTATGCCTGGGCTGCTAAGACCCACTCGAGAAGGTGTCTAGGGTGAGGCACCTTTCGCTATTCGAGAGGGCGCCTGCGGCCTACGTAAGTGGTGCAAACTTCTTGTCTTGAAGTTTGATTGGTCTTCCGCGTAAACCAAGCTACTCAGTCTCTTTTCTCCACCGAATTTTCCTACTGAGCTCTCCTCATACTATTATTCTTGACATCTCTGATTAGCATATAAATAGTCGCCTAGGCCATCTCTACTTCGAATACCCTGGATCAGTTGGGGCTGGTCCCCGGCAGGTGGCGACCGAACAGGGACCTCAGGAGGCAATACTCAAAGAGCTGAGCAGAAACGAACCACGCAATCAGCAGGCAATAAGCATGGAGCTCAGCAGTGATGAATCATGCTGCTCAACTGGCAATAATCAAGCACGTGACCAGGCAGGAATCATGCAGCTCCGCTGGCAATTGTCAAGCAGATGAGCCAACAGGAATCACGCAGCTCAGCTGGCAATTGTCATGCAGATGAGCCGGCAGGAATCACGCAGCTCAGCTGGCAATTGTCATGCAGATGAGCCGGCAGGAATCACGCAGCTCAGCAGGCCCTGATCACGTGACTCTGCAGGCACTGATCACGTGGCTGATCAAGTCCAGATCACGTGACTGAGCATGCAGTGGTCACGTGGCTATCATGCACTGATGACGTGACTGCGCATGCACTGTTGACGTGGCTGATCGGGCACTGATCACATGGCTCATCATGCACTGATCACGTGTTTATCAGGCAATGATCAGTGACTGACAGGCGCTGATCATGGGACTGTGCACGCACTGATCACGTGGCTATCATGCACTGATCACGTGACTGCGCATGCACTGATGACGTGGTTGTTCGGGCACTGATCACCTGTTTATCAGGCAGTGATCAGTGACTGACAGGCGCTGATCAGGGGACTGTGCACGCACTGATCAGGTGGCTGATCAGGAACTGACCACCTGACCGCGCATGCAGTGATCACGTGGCTGGTCGTTCACTGATCACGTGTCTGATCATGCACTGATCACGTGACTGATCATGCACTGATCACGTGACTGATCATGCACTGATCACGTGGCTATCATGCAATGCTCTCTTGGCTGGACATACACTGATCACGTGCCTGGTCATGCACTGATCTCGTGTCTGATCATGCACTGATCACGTGACTGATCATGCACTGATCACGTGACTGATCATGCACTGATCACGTGGCTATCATGCACTGCTCTCTTGGCTGGACATACACTGATCACGTGCCTGGTCATGCACTGATCACGTGTCTGATCATGCACTGATCACGTGGATATCATGCACTGCTCACGTGGCTGATCATGCGATGATCATGTAGCTACCATGTACAGGTCACGTGAATGATCATACACCCATCAGGTGACTGATCATGCACTGATCACGTGGCTATCATGCACTGATCACGTGGCTGATCATGCACTGATACCGTGACTGAGCATGGACTGATCACATGACTATCATGTAGTGATCACGTGACTTAATGGCGCTGATCATGTGACTGATCATGCGCTGATCATGTTTGCTATCATACACTGATCATGTGCCTCTGGAGGCAATAAACAAAGAGCTGAGTAGGCACGAATCAAACAGTCAGCAGGCAATAATCATGGAACTCAGCTGTGAGGAATCATGCTGCTCAGCTGGCAATAATCAAGCAGCTGAGCAGGCAGGAATTACGCAGCACAGCTGGCAATTGTCAAGCAGATGACAGGCAGGAATCGTGCAGCTCAGCTGGCAATTGTCAAGCAGATGAGCAGACAGGAATCACGCAGCTCAGCAGGCCCTGATCACGTGACTCAGCATGCACTGTTCACGTGGCTGATCATACACTGATCACCTGATGATCATGCACTGATCACTTGGATATCATGCACTGATCACGTGGCTGATCATACACTGTTCACTTGTCTGACCATGCACTGATGACGTGGCTGACCATACACTGCTCACGTAACTGATCATGCACTGATCACGTGGCTATCATGCACTGATCACGTGGCTGAACATGCACTGTTCACGTGGCTGATCACACACCTGTCACGTGACATATCATGCACTGATCACGTGGCACTCATGCACTGATCACGTGGCTGATCATGCAACAATCAGGTAGCAACCATGTACTGGTCACGTGACTGGTCTTGCACTGATCACGTAATTGATCCTGCACTGATAACGTGGCTCATCATGCAATGATCACGTGCCTGATCACACACGTATCACATGACTGATCATGCACTGATCACGTGCCTGATCATGCACTGATCACGTGGCTATCATGCACTGATCACGTGGCTGATCATGCAATGATCACGTAGCTACCATGTACTGGTCACGTGACTGATCATGCACTGATCACGTAATTGATCATGCACTGATCACGTGGCTGATCATACACTGATCACGTAACTGATCATGCACTGATCACGTAATTGATCATGCACTGATCACGTGGCTGATCATACACTGATCACGTAACTGATCATGCACTGATCACGTGACTGATCATGCACTGATCACGTGGCTATCATGCACTGATCACTTGGCTGGACATGCACTGATCACGTGCCTGGTCATGCAATGATCACGTGGCTGATCATGCACTGATCACGTGACTGATCATGCACTGATCACGTGTCTGATCCTGCACTGATCACGTGGCTCATCATGCACTGATCACGTGGCTGATCACACATGTATCACGTGACTGATCATGCACTGATCACGTGGCTCTCATGCACTGATCACGAGACTGATCATGCACTGTTCACGTCTATATCATGCACTGATCACATGACTGCACGTGCACTGATCACGTGGATGATCATACACTAATCTTGTGAGAGATCATGCACTGATCACGTGGCTGATCATGCACTGATACCGTGACTGAGCATGGACTGATCACATGACTATCATGTAGTGATCACGTGACTTAATGGCGCTGATCATGTGACTAATCATGCGCTGATCATGTTTGCTATCATACACTGATCATGTGCCTCTGGAGGCAATAAACAAAGAGCTGAGTAGGCACGAATCAAACAGTCAGCAGGCAATAATCATGGAACTCAAGTGTGAGGAATCATGCTGCTCAGCTGGCAATAATCAAGCAGCTGAACAGGCAGGAATTACCCAGCACAGCTGGCAATTGTCAAGCAGATGACAGGCAGGAATCGTGCAGCTCAGCTGGCAATTGTCAAGCAGATGAGCAGACAGTAATCACGCAGCTCAGCAGGCCCAGATCACGTGACTGAGCATGCACTGTTCACGTGGCTGATCATACACTGATCACGTGATGATCATGCACTGATCACTTGGATATCATGCACTGATCACGTGGCTGATCATACACTGTTGACGTGTCTGACCATGCACTGATCACGTGGCTGATCATACACAGCTCACGTAACTGATCATGCACTAATCACGTAATTGATCATGCACTGATCACGTGGCTGATCATGCACTGATCACGTGGCTATCATGCACTGCTCACGTGGCTAATCATGCACTAATGACGTGACTGACCATGCATGATCACGTGACTGATCATGCACTGATCACGTAATTGATCATGCAGTGATCATTTGGCTGATCATGCACTGATCACGTGACTGATCATGCACTGATAACGTGGCTATCATGCACTGCTCACGTGGCTGTTCATGCAATGATCACGTAGCTACCATGTACTGGTCACGTGAGTGATCATGCACTGATCACGTAATTGATCATGCACTGATCAGTTGACTTATCATGCACTGTTCACGTGAGTGATCATGCACTGATCACGTGACTGATCATGCACTGATCTCGTGGCTATCATGCACGGCCTCATGTGGCTGATCATGCACTGATCACGTGGCTATCATGCACTGATCACATGGCTGGTCATACACTGATCACGTGACTGATCATGCACTGATCACGTGACTGATCATGCACTGATCACGTGGCTATCATGCACTGATCACATGGCTGGTCATACACTTGTCACGTGCCTGGTCATGCACAGATTACATGACTGATCATGCACTGATCACGTGGCTATCATGCACTACTCACGTGGCTGATTATGCAATGATCATGTAGCTACCATGTACCGGTTAGGTGACTGATCATACACCCATCAGGTGACGGATCATGCACTGATCACGTGGCTGATCATACACTGATAACCTGCCTGGTCATGCACAGATCACCTGACAAATCATGAACTGATCACATAGCTATCATGAACTGATCACCTTGCTGATCATGCCCTGATCACGTGGCTGATCATGCACTGATACCGTGACTCAGCATGGACTTATCACATGACTATCATGTAGTGATCACGTGACTTAATGGCTCTGATCATGTGACTGATCATGCGCTGATCATGTTTGCTAGCATACACTGATCGTGTGCCTCTGGAGGCAATAAACAAAGAGCTGAGTAGGCACGAATCAAACAGTCAGCAGGCAATAATCATGGAACTCAGGTGTGAGGAATCATGCTGCTCAGTTGGCAATAATCAAGCAGCTGAGCAGGCAGGAATTACAAAGCACAGCTGGCAATTGTCAAGCAGATGACAGGCAGGAATCGTGCAGCTCAGCTGGCAATTGTCAAGCAGATGAGCAGACAGTAATCACGCAGCTCAGCAGGCCCAGATCACGTGACTTCGCATGCACTATTCACGTGTCTGTTCATACACTGATCACGTGATGAACATGCACTGATCATGTGACTGACCATGCACTGATCACGTGGCTGATCATACACTGTTGACGTGTCTGACCATGCACTGATCACGTGGCTGATCATACACTGCTCAGGTAACTGATCATGCACTGATCACGTGGCTATCATGCACTGATCACGTGGCTGATCATGAAATGATCACGCAGCTACCATGTACTGGTCACGTGACTGATAATGCACTGATCATGTGGCTGATCATGCACTGATCACGTGACTGATCATGCACTGATCACGTGAATGATCATGCACTGATAACGTGGCTATCATGCACTGATCACTTGGCTGATCATACACTGATCACGCAGCTACCATGTACTGGTCACGTGACTGATCATGCACTGATGACATAACTGATCATGCACTGATCATGTGGCTGATCATGCACTGATCACTTGACTGATCATGCACTGATCACGTGACTTATCATGCACTGATCACATGGCTGGTCATACACTGATCACGCAGCTACCATGTACTGGTCACGTGAGTGATCATGCACTGACCACGTAATTGATCATGCACTGATCATGTGGCTGATCATGCACTGATCACGTAACTGATCATGCACTGATCACGTGACTGATCATGCACTGATCACGTGGCTATCATGCACTGATCACATGGCTGGTCATACACTGATCACGTGATTGATCATGCACTGATCACTTGGATATCATGTACTGATCACGTGGGTGATCATACACTGTTGACGTGTCTGACCATGCACTGATCACGTAGGCTGATCATACACTGCTCACGTAACTGATCATGCACTAATCACGTAATTGATCATGCACTGATCACGTGGCTGATCATGCACTGATCACGTGGCTATCATGCACTGCTCACGTGGCTAATCATGCACTGATCACGTGACTGACCATGCACTGATCACGTGGCTATCATGCACTGCTCACGTGGCTGTTCATGCAATGATCACTTATCTACCATTTACTGGTCACGTGAGTGATCATGCAGTGATCACGTAATTGATCATGCACTGATCAGTTGACTTATCATGCACTGTTCACGTGAGTGATCATGCACTGATCACGTGACTGATCATGCACTGATCTCGTGGCTATCATGCACGGCTCATGTGGCTGATCATGCACTGATCACGTGGCTATCATGCACTGATCACATGGCTGGTCATACACTGATCACGTGACTGATCATGCACTGATCACGTGACTGATCATGCACTGATCACGTGGCTATCATGCACTGATCACATGGCTGGTCATACACTTGTCACGTGCCTGGTCATGCACAGATTACATGACTGATCATGCACTGATCACGTGGCTATCATGCACTACTTACGTGGCTGATTATGTAATGATCATGTAGCTACCATGTACCCGTTAGGTGAATGATCATACACCCATCAGGTGACGGATCATGCACTGATCACGTGGCTGATCATACACTGATCACCTGCCTGATCATGCACTGATCACCTGACAAATCATGAACTGTCTCACAAAGCTATCATGAACTGATCACCTTGCTGATCATGCCTGATCACGTGGCTGATCATGCA